>NC_092777.1:10456936-10630634 GCF_047496795.1 Chiloscyllium punctatum
GAGTTTATCGGGACAGGTAAGAGTTGTAGTGACTGGAGGACATTGCAGAGATAGAGAAGGGTGGGGGGATTGGAGGAGGTTACTCAGATCAGGAAGGGTGTGGGTACTGGAGGAGGCAACAGAGATAGGGAGGGATTGTAGGAGCTGGAGGGGATAGAGTGATAGGGGAAGTGGAGGGAGTAGATGAAGTTACAGAGTTAGGGAGTGTGTCAGGGCTGGAGGGATAATGATCATAGGGAGCGGGTGTAGGGGCTCGAGAACGTGTTCAGAGTTGGGGGGAAGGTGCTGTTGGGGGTTACAAAGAGAGGGAGGGGGGAGTAGGGGCTTGAGGGGGTTATGAGATAGGGAATAGGGAATAGGTTATGAGATAGGTGGAGGTGAGAGTGACAGGGTGGGACTGTAGGGGCTGGAGGAGGCTACAGAGATAAGGAGGGGGTTGTCGTCTGGACGGGGTTACTAGGTTAGGGAGAGGGTATAGGCGTGGAGGAAGTTGCAGAGAGAGAGGGAGGGGATGTAGGGGCTGGAGGATGTGACAGAGATAGGGAGGGGATGTAGGGGCTGGAGGAGGCAATAGCGATAAGGAGGGGGTGTTGAAGCTGGAGGGCGTGACAGAGATAAGGAGGTGTTGTGGATGACAGAGATAGGGAGGGAATGTCAGCGGCAGAGGACGTTTTCAGGATAGGGGGATGGATGTAGCGTCTGGCAGAGGTAACAGTGATCGGGAGGGACTATCGGGGCTGGAGGAGGTTACTTTTTCTCCTGGAGGTAGGGTCTTTAGGAGTGGCGTGGAAGGGAGGGATCTTGGAGTCCACGTTCACAATTTCCTGAGAGTGGAGTCACAGGTAGATAGGGCAGTGAAGAAGGCTTTGGCATATTGGCCTTCGTCAGTCAAGCCATTGAGTATAGAGGTTGGGAAGCAGTGTTGCAGTTATAAAGTCATTGACGAGGCCGCACTTGTGAGAATTGTGCTCGGTTTTGGTCACCTTGCAGTCCGAATGATATTACGAAACCTTTTACATCTTACTATTCGAGGCAGACTACCTCCAGCATCTCTCAATATTCTATCTTTGTTTCCTACTTCCTCTATTCTACCTGAGTAAACCTGAGCTACACAGGTGAGGACTTCGGAAAGGTCAGGCGCTATCTCGCTATCCTGCCCTTTGCAGCTCCTCCACTGACCCTGAGATTTATTTCACTGCGTAGATCTCTCCCTAGCTGATCGGGTTGCTCAGAAGGTGTGTGGTGTGTTGGCTTTCATTAGCAGGAAGATTGAGTTTTTCGCCGCGACTCGATAAAACCCCTAGTCGGAGAAACTTGGAATATCGTGTTCGGTTCTGGTTCCCTCACTGTAGGATGTGGAAACTTTAGAGAGGATGCAGAGGAGAATTGTCAGGATACTGCCCTCTCCTGGAGGGGAGGTCTATTGAAGAAACGTTGAAGGAGCTAGGACCTTTCTTATTGGAACGATGGATGAGAGGTGACTTGATAGAAGTATACGAGACTTTGAGAGGCGTAGGTAGAGTGGATAGCCAGAGATGTTTTCCAATGTTGGGAATGTCTATCACAAGGGGGACAAAGTGAAAGGAAGTCTTAGAGTAGAGGTCAGAGGTAGGTTCTTTACTCAGAGAGAGGTGGGTGTATGGAATTTACTGCTAGCAGCGGTAGTAGAGTCAGATACAATAGGGACATTTAAAGGACTCTGAGATAGGCATATGAAAGACAGTACAGTGAAGGTCATGTCGGTTACTCTGATCATAGAAGTAGGATAAAAGTCGGGCACAACATCAGGGGCCGAAGAGCCTGTGTGTTGTTGCATTGCCCAATGTTGCACTTCTCACTTCAGCTTCATTTAAAGGTCAAGGACACTAGTCCCCAGGTCTGTTTCCATCTGCTGGGTCCTTTCGTACCCTCGATTTCTTCAAATTTGTCCAAACCCCCCAGTCCAAGATCCTAGACCGGAGTCCCTGATCTGTTATAAAGTGGAGGTCGACTCCCTCTGACAACTAAAACCGAGACACCCGAGGAGGAACACCACGTACTGTAAAAGTAGTGCATGAAGTCAAGTCAAGTCACCTGCTTTCAGAGGCATCTCGTGGTCAACCAAAATAAATCCCTCACACGACTTTATCATCAACAAATAACCAATGTTATTAACAAACCAAATCAATCCTTCCTAACTACTAACACAATCACGTCAAAAACAGGGTTCGCATGTTATGCTGTTCCTATAAATACAAGTCCCACTGTGACAAAACAATGTATTTATTCTCTTGCAATAAGTCAGGATTACGCGTCTTCTGGAAGGTTCTATGCTTTCTCCATTGATTTATTTATTTTTTGGTCAGGAGTCTTCACCAGCTGTGTCATCGCTGCCACTATTATTGAAGCGGTGTTTTCTCTTTGACAGAGAGGAGTCTGTTGAAAGCCAGCAATTCTCTCTGGAGAGCTGAGGGAGCCGTTATTGGGCAACACGGTGGCACAGTGGTTAGCACGGCTGCCTCACAGCGTCAGAGACCCGGGTTCAATTCCCGCCTCAGGCGACTGACTGTGTGGAGTTTGCACCTTCTCCCCGCGTCTGTGTGGGTTTCCTCCGGGTGCTCCGGTTTCCTCCCACAGTCCAAAGATGTGCTGGTCAGGTGAATTGGCCATGCTAAATTGCCCGTAGTTAGGTAAGGGGTAGGTGTAGGGGTATGGGTGGGTTGCGGGTCGGTGTGGACTTGTTGGGCCGAAGGGCCTGTTTCCACGCTGTAAGTAATCTAATCTCCAGGGGACGGCAGCTAGTGTCTTTTTTTGGCCGTTGCCCAACTGACCCCCCTTATTTTTTTAACACCCCTGATGCTAGATCAACATTTCTTACAATATGATTGGTCCCACGTTGCCAAAACAAAAATCAGGCTTAAATTTGGTCGGTTTTTTGTTTTGGTATCGAAGGGCCTGTTTCAAATTGATGGGCGATTTTCTTCGTTAAAATGGCTGCTTGGAACTGCTCGACCTTTCGAGGCAAACACTTCAGTTTTAGCTGTTTTCTGTTTCTTTGTAAACCTTCCATCTGCAGCTTGCAGATTTCAATTTAAATGTCTAAGCACAGAAAAAGCACCATCTTTTAAAAAGACCGTGTAGTGCATTACCCATTTTGTGACCATGAAATTCTAACTTCCTGTCTCCCCTTCTAGCCAGCTCGGCAACGTTATCCCAAAGGGCAAGAGACCCTTTCCATTCATTGCAATGTTACCATAGAATCCTTACAGTGGTGAAGCAGGTCATTCAGCCCATCGTTTCCACATTGATTCTCCTCGATGCACCCCATCCCTGTCACGGTGCATTTGCCATGGCTAATCCATCTAGCCTGCTCCTGGACACGACGGGATAATTTAGCATGGCCAATCCACCCTAACCTGCAACTCCCTGGGCGCTATGGGGCAAACTAGCATGGCCAATCCACCCTAACCTACACATCCCTGGGCACTACGGGGCAAACTAGCATGGCCAATCCACCCTAACCTGCACATCCCTGGGCACTACGGGACAAATTAGCATGGCCAATCCACCCTAACCTGCAACTCCCTCGGCACTATGGGACAAACTAGCATGGCCAATCCACCCTAACCTGCAACTCCCTCGGCGCTATGGGACAAACTAGCATGGCCAATCCACCCTAAACTTCACATCTCTGGGCACTATGGGACAAACTAGCATGGCCAACCCACCCTAACCTGCAACTCCCTGGGCACTATGGGACAAACTAGCATGGCCAATCCACCCTAACCTGCAACTCCCTGGGCACTATGGGACAAACTAGCATGGCCAATCCACCCTAACCTGCACATCCCTGGGCACTATGGAACAACTTAACACGGCCAATCCACCCTAACCTGCACATCTTTGGACTGTGGGAGTTAGCCAGAACACCTGGAGGAAACCCATGCAGACACGAGTGTGGTACGGTGGCTCAATGGTTAGCACTGCTGCCTCCCGGTGCCAGGGACCCCGCGTCCATTCCAACTGTTTGGGGCAACTGTCAGTGCAGCACTTGCATTCTCCCAGTGTCTGTGCGGGTTTCCCCCGGTTACTCTCGTTTCCTCTCACAGTCCAAAGATGTACACGCTCGGTGGGTTGCCCATGGTGTTCAGGGATGCCTGGGCTTCAGTGCATAAGTCAGGAGGAAGTATAGAGTGTACACGAATTGGATAGGGGGTGGGCCTGTGTAGGACGCTTTTCGGAGGGTCAAGTGTGAACTTTTGGGCCAAATGGTCTTTTTCCACGCTGAAGGGATTCTATGATGAATGCGCAAATTCCACACAGTCAGTCAGCCAAGGATGAAATCGAGCCCGGGTCCCTGATGCTTTGAGGCAGCAGTGTTAACCATTGCGGTGCCAAATGGGGGGTCCAATCCATTTCTCCTTTACTTCCACATAGCCACTTCCGTTCACTCCAACAGTATCCGACCCTAATAGATCCAATCCACACCCAGTTCACTCCTGTTGTACATGAACCGAATGAACTCAAACCAATTCCTGTTCAAAGGTTCTTCCAGTTCACTCCAACTCTACACAATCTCAATGTACCCAAATCACTTTCCGTTCTCTCCCGAAATTTCAATGCGCCAAAAACCCTATCCATATGATCCCAATGAACCCCCAAACAATTACCCGTTCGCACCCACTTGACTCACTCCCAATGGACGGAGACCCCTTCCCGTCCACTCCAATTCGACATGACGTTAATGGTTCCAAACCCTTTCCTGTTCACTCCCACGCTTCACAAACCCCTGTGGACCCGCACCCCATCCTGTTCACTTCCACTCCACACGATCCGTATGGACCTAAACCCCGCCCTGTTCACTGGCACTCTCCAGAATCCCTATGGACCCAAACCACTTCCTGTTCACTTCCCACTCTACACATTCCTAATGGACACCAAAGAGCTTCCAATTTATGCAACCCACTTGCCACAGTCTCCGACTCACTCAATCCCGTAGACGAAGACCATTTCCCATTCATTCCCACACTACGTATTCTGAGTGGACACAAAGCACTTCCCTTCAACTCTACACAATCCCTCTGCACTGTATCCTGGTCCTGTACAATTGACCCAAACCACTTTGTACACATTCCGACTCTGCAAAATTCCAACAGAACCAGGTTTCTTCCTGTTCACTCCAACTCGACACAATCCCAATTGAGCCAAACCCCTTCCCATTCTCCCCCAGTTTGCACAATACCAACAAACACCAACTCTTTCTCTTTCACAATCCCCGATGGACTTAAATTACGACCCGTCTATTCTTAATCTGCACCATCTGAGTTGTCCCTTGCCTCTCCCTATTCACATCCAGTCGGCACAATCCCGAGTGGTTCAAACCTTTCCTGCTCGCTCCCACTCCATTCTGCGCCAGTCATTCCAAACCCCTTCTCAATCTTTCCCACTATACAGAATCCCAATTGGAAATAAAAACCCTGTACGTTCACCATAATTCTATACAGTTCCGTTGGACCCAATCCCCTCCCTGTGCATCCCACTCGACAATGTCCCAATGGATCTAAACCCCTCCCCATTCTCGAAATCTAAATCTAAACCTGCCAACTCTACATAATCCCAATGAACTCCAATGACTTCCCATCCACTCCCACTGTAGACTATCCAAATTATGTCAAGTTTGATGCTCATTCAATCCCCCAGTGCACAAATCCAAAGGACCCATACTCCTTTGTATTCACTCCCAACCTACACTATTCCACTGATCCCAAATCCCAGCCCATTCATTTCCACTCTCTAAAAACTCAATGGACCTCTTTGCCTTCATGCTCAATCCAATTCCATGCAACCTCAAAGGATCCAATCCCCTTCCCGTTCATTCCTACTCCACACAATCGCAAATAGACCCGAGCTATTCTCCGTTCACTTCTGCTCTGATCAATCCAAATGGACCCAATCCCCTTCCCCATTCACATTAGCTCGACACAATCCCATAGGACCCAGTTCCCTTTCATTCATCCGAGGAGCAGGAGAATCGACGTTTCGGGCATGAGCCCTTCTTCAGGAATGAGGATGGTGTGCCGAGCAGGCTAAGATAAAAGGTAGGGAGGAGGGACTTGGGGGAGGGGCGTTGGAAATGCGATAGGTGGAAGGAAGTTAAGGTGAGGGTGATAGGTCGGAGTGGGGGTGGAGAGGTCAGGAAGAAGATTGCAGGTTAGGAAGGTGGTGCTGAGTTCGAGGGATTTGACTGAGACAAGGTGGGGGGGAGGGGAAATGAGGAAGCTGGAGAAATCTGAGTTCATCCCTTGTGGTTGGAGGGTGCCTAGGCGGAAGATGAGGCGTTCTTCCTCCAACCGTCGTGTTGCTATGGTCTGGCGATGGAGGAGTCCAAGAACCTGCATGTCCTTGGTGGAGTGGGAGGGGGAGTTGAAGTGTTGAGCCACGGGGTGGTTGGGTTGGTTGGTCCGGGTCTCCCAGAGGTGTTCTCTGAAACGTTCCACAAGTCGGCGGCCTATCTCCCCAATATAGAGGAGGCCACATCGGGTGCAGCGGATGCAGTAAATGATGTGTGTGGAGGTGCAGGTGAATTTGTGGCGGATATGGAAGGATCCCTTGGGGCCTTGGAGGGAAGTAAGGGGGGGGGGAAGTGTGGGCGCAAGTGGGAGGTTGACCAGTTCATCCACTTGACCAACACCTTCCACCCCGACCTCAAATTTACCTGGACCGTCTCAGACTCCTCCCTCCCCTTCCTAGACCTCTCCATTTCTATCTCGGGCGACCGAATCAACACGGACATTTACTATAAACCGACTGACTCCCACAGCTACCGAGACTACGCCTCCTCCCACCCTGCCCCCTGTAAAAACGCCATCCCATATTCCCAATTCTTTCGCCTCTGCCGCATCTGCTCCCAGCGGGACCAATTCCAATACCGAACAACCCAGATGGCCTCCTTCTTCAAAGACCGCAATCTCCCCCCAGATGTGGTCGACGATGCTCTCCATCGCATCTCCTCCACTTCCCGCTCCTCCGCCCTTGAACCCCGCCCCTCCAACCGCCACCAGGACAGAACCCCACTGGTCCTCACCTACCACCCCACCAACCTCCATGAACAGCATATCATCCGTCGTCATTTCCGCCACCTCCAAACGGACCCCACCACCAGGGACATATTTCCCTCCCCTCCCCTATCAGCGTTCCAAAAAGACCACTCCCTCCGTGACTCCCTCGTCAGGTCCACACCACCCCACCATCCCAACCTCAACTCCTGGCACCTTCCCCTGCAACCGCAAGAAATGCAAAAATTGCGCCCACACCTCCACCCTTACCTCCCTCCAAGGCCCCAAGGGATCCTTCCATATCCGCCACAAATTCACCTGCACCTCCACACACATCATTTACTGCATCCAATGTGGCCTCCTCTATATTGGGGAGACAGGCCGCCGACTTGTGGAACGTTTCAGAGAACACCTCTGGGACACCCGGACCAACCAACCCAACCATCCCGTGACTCAACACTTCAACTCCCCCTCCCACTCCACCAAGGACATGCAGGTCCTTGGACTCCTCCATCGCCAGACCATAGCAACACGACGGTTGGAGGAAGAGCGCCTCATCTTCCGCCTGGGAACCCTCCAACCACAAGGGATGAACTCAGATTTCTCCAGTTTCCTCATTTCCCCTCCCCCCATCTTGTCTCAGTCAAATCCCTCGAACTCAGCACCACCTTCCTAACCTGCAACCTTCTTCCCGACCTCTCCGCCCCCACCCCCTCTCCGGCCTATCACCCTCAACTTGACCTCCTTCCACCTATCGCATTCCCAACTCCACTCCCCCCAGTCCCTCCTCCCTACCTTTTATCTTAGCCTGCTTGGCACACCCTCCTCGTTCCTGAAGAAGGGCTTATGCCCGAAACGTCGATTCTCCTGCTCCTTGGATGCTGCCCCTGACCTTGCTGCGCTTTTCCAGCAACACATTTTCAGCTCTGATCTCCAGCATCCGCGGTCCTCACTTTTTCCCTGTCACTCATTCCCACACTACACAATCACAATGGACTTCTGCTCTCCTTCATCCAATTGGACCCATATCGACTCCCTTCAGTCTAACTCTACATGACCCCAATTGGTCGAACTCCGTGACCTTTCACTTTGACGCCACACATTCCCATCGAGCACACATCCCTTTCCATTCACTCCAACCCAACACAATCCCAATGGATCCCAACCCCTTCCCTTTCCCTTCGAGTCCAGACAATCCCAATGGACCGAGTTCACATTCAATCAATTAACCAAATAATCAATTATCCAGACGAGAGAATGCCCGCCCATCTTGTTTAGATAATGTAGGTTCCTCTGTTTTAGACTATTTTGCTTCATGACCTAATCGTAAATATCTTGAATTTTTCTGCTCCAAGTTGACTGTTTCAATTCTTGGCACTTGTTGGTCAGCATTTTGTTGTTATAACGTATCATTCATGCTAACTAATTAAGCACCTTCCAATGTTGAGGGGGAGTTAAGGTCTTTGCTTCTCGAGTTGGTTTCCAAAGACTTGGTGATATTTAGGATTAATTGAAATAAATTAAACCGTTCCATAAAGAACCCATGTTAACCAGAACAAAGGGCTAAAATTAGGAATAACCAATACATCATTTTTTAAAAAATTCTCCTTGTTGTCCCTTCCAAAAAAACGGTTTTGTTATGACTTTTTTTAAAATTTTCTTGCTCTACAAAAGATTTTAATTTTTTTTCGCTTTCTTACCCTCTGCTCTCTGCCAAGAGGGAGCTAGAGGACTCTCTTTTCCATCTAGACCATAGCATTAATAGAGTAGATGTGTTTTCACTTGAGTTGTGCAAACCACGAAAGATCTCATAGTTCAACACCTTTGAAAGCATCAAATATTTCTGACCTTTTTTTGGAGTCATGTTGATACTTCCAGTTTCAACAATTCCGTTGCGAGGTAAAATAAGTATTTGGACTGGGGTTGAAGGGAACATTAACTCGACTTTAGGAAGTTATGGTGGTCTTTCGCAGAGCTACAATTTTGAATATCTTATTTCAGTGAGTGTAGTTTCGAGTATGTTTTGTTTAAAGTTCAAATGCAGGATCATGTCTTTGTTATCGGTGTAAAATTGTTGGATGTCGTTCATTCTGTTTATTAATTACGGAAATATTTTCAGTCTTTCAAACCAAAATCCAGATGAAAATCCAATGTATGCTGTCGGCATATCTTTCCAATATAAATCCAAAATTTGGAGGTGCACTAAGTGTAACTGGACTGAGGCTTTATGCAAAGTCTTGCAGTTTTTATTTTTGGTTCCTAAAGGTGATATCTTGGGAGCACTTCCTTAATTTTTTTTTTAAAAGTTTGCGCACTGGTTAAGAGAGGACGGTTTTTTGTGTTTCCAGTGTAAGTACCAAATGCTACCGGCTCAGATCAAAGTGTGGTTGAAGCATATTCTGCGTTGCCTCAACAATGTGCAGGCAAAGAGCAAACTGCTGCAATATGCCAGTGGTCCATTTTCATTTAATACATGGTTTTCCTATTTTCGGTATAAATTTTTCTAATGTCATCTCAATAAAGTCCAGTCACAAAATGTTAACATTATCGTGTTTCATCTAATCAATAAACTGCAAAGTCGCCAGTGAGACTGTGGACTGCAAGAAAAATGTTTTCAAGAAAAATGCTTTCCCTCTTCCCTTATTCCAAGCGAGAAATGCCATATATCAAGGAAATTATCTTTACATATACTATCTGAGAGTTGAAGGCAGCGTTTGGTATGCTTCCCTTTATTGGTCAGAGTATTGAGTACAGGGAGTTGGGAGGGTCATGTTGCGGCTGTACAGGACATCGGTTAGGGGCCACTGTTGGAATATTGCATGCAATTCTGGTCTCCTTCCTATCGGAAAGATGTTGTGGAAACTTGAAAGGGCTCAGAAAAGATTTACAAGGATGTCGCCAGGGTGGGAGGGTTTGAGCTACAGGGAGAGGCTGAACAGGCTGGGGCTGTTTTCCCTGGAGCGTCGGAGGCTGAGGGGTGACCTTATAGAGGTTTACAAAATTATGAGGGGCATGGATAGGATAAATAGACAAAGTCTTTTCCCTGGGGTGGGGGAGTCCAGAACTAGAGGGGCATAGGTTTAGGGTGAGAGGGGAAAGATATAAAAGAGACCTAAGGGGCAACTTTTTCACGCAGAGGGTAGGAGGTGTATGGAATGAGCTGCCAGAGGATGTGGTGGAGGCTGGTACAATGGCAACATTTATGAGGCATCTGGATGGGTATATGAATAGGAAGGGTTTGGAGGGATTTTGTCCGGGTACTGACAGGTGGGACTAGATTGGGTTGGGATATCTGAGTCGGATTGGACTGAAGGGTCAGTATCCATGCTGTAGATCTCGATGACTCTCTGACTCTAAGTGTCTTTCCACTCATGCCCACTCTACTCAATCCCAATGGATCCAAACACCTTCCTGTTCACTCCGAGTCTCCACAATCCTAACAGACCCGAACTCACTCTCATGCACTCCCACTCTACGCAAACCCAATGGACACCATCTTCTTGTCGTTCACGCCCAGTCTAAATATCCCAAACGGACGTTAATCCCTTCCCGTCCACTCCCACTTTGTGCAGACCTAATGTACCCAAGACCTTTGGGCGGCCCGGTGGCACAGTGGTTAGCACTGCTGCCTCACAGGCGCCAGAGACCCGGGTTCAATTCCCACCTCAGGCGACTGACTGTGTGGAGTTTGCACATTCTCCCCGTGTCTGTGTGGGTTTCCTCCGGGTGCTCCGGTTTCCTCCCACAGTCCAAAGATGTGCAGGGCAGGTGAATTGGCCATGCTAAATTGCCCGTAGTTAGGTAAGGGGTAGATGTAGGGGTATGGGTGGGTTGCGGGTCGGTGTGGACTTGTTGGGCCGAAGGGCCTGTTTCCACACTGTAAGTAATCTAATACCTTTCCCATTCAATCCACTCTACAGTGTCCAAATGGACTCAAACACCTTCATGTTCACTGCTTCACTACATAATCCTAATGTACCCAAAACTTTTCTCATTCTCTGCAACTCTCCACAATCTCAGTTGAGCTGGACCCCTTCTCCTTCATTCCTATGGACAACCCCAATCGGCCACAGCCCCTATCCATTTTCTACTAATGCATCATTTTTGAGGATACTATTACTCTGTTCCTGGGGAAGCTCAGCTGAGCCCTGGGTACCCGGGATTCAGGAGCGTTTCCTGGTGCACCATTGTAACACTGCTGAATCTTTTCAGGGCCTCCATTGCTCCCGTTAATCAGCACTTTCTGACATTTGCCTCCGGTTTCAATCATAATGGAATGATGATACTTTCTTCAAACCACCACAAGTGCTCCTCACGTACTGCTACTCAGTATTCCACAAGCTCACTCACCAAGTGCCTCCATGTAGACTGATCACATGAAACAGGCTAAAAATCATCGAGTTGGATTTATTACTAAAATATTAGATTATACAAAGGTGCACAGTTGCACTTCCTGATGCACTGCACTGCTTGCTTTTCAGAAAATAAAGCATTTTGATTTAACGGGACACCCACATAGAAATGACAGCTACAATACTGCTGCAATGCAGTCTTGATGAAGTCCCAGATGTGAGCTACCAGGGAAAGGGTCAAGAGCAGCTGACCCCTGGTGGTTTGGAGAGGGTGGGCCAAGAGCAGGGAAATGGGGGTGGGCTTGGTTGGACATTTTAGTTGGTATTGACCAGTTTGTGCCAAAGGGCTTGTCTCCGTACTGTGGGACCCTATAACTCTTAGACTCGACGACACGTTCTGAGCAAGATGCTTCCAGGGACAGGGTCATGGGAAGTAGATCACGGGGAATGGTCGTTCAGAGATGGGGGGGGGAGGCGGGAGCGTGTTGAGAAGGAGGGTGTGTTTGGCAAGACCCAGTTGAGGGTCGCTTGGCAGGGCATCGCCGCTCCCCCAGCCCCCAGAGCACATCCCCGCCCTCCTCAGGCACTGCAGCCCCCCACAAAAACTACCCAGACCGAGTGGCAGCCAGATATCGGGCAAGACTGCAGACCCCCACTCTGCAGGTCCATTGGGACCAGGATATTGGGCATTAGTACCAGTTGGAGCAGAGGAACAGGACCTCCTGTTGCAATTATGACCTGATTGCTACTACCGGACGGCCGATTGTTTTTTTCCATTGAATATAGTTTGATTCATAATAACCTGGAATTAACACAGCACCACTGTCACAAAAAAAATACCGGCTACATCTGCAGTTCAGGGAAGAGGTCCCTTTGACTTAACTGTGCAGAGTGTCTGTTCTGCACCGATACTGTCAATTTCTCTTCCCCCCACCAATACGGTGAGAAATGAACCAATTGACTTGCGCCGATTTCACAAGATCTGGGTGAGGCCTTCGTCTGTAGGTTGGACAATCGTCTGGCACTCATCCTGGCATGTGGTGCCACCCAGGTGAGAGGACCCACAAGTGAAGGGACAGCCCTAGGTCACTGTCAGCGAAATTAGCCCAATGAATTAGAGATTGCAAAACACAGATCGAAGAGAGATTGACTACGCTGAAGCAGGAGAAACGTCGATTCCCCCTGCTCCTCGGATGCTGCCTGACCTGCTGCGCTTTTCCAGCAGCACATCCTACGCTGACACAGCACAGACAGGTAGTCGTGCATTGTCTCCCCCGAGCTGAGAATCAAGCCATGTTTCATCGGAATCCTGTACAATGAGGTTAATTCAAACGGGGACAGTTACAATGTATTTGGAAATTAAATCGTGCAGTTGCAATGGTGATAATTGAAAACCAGTTATCAGAACAAAGTATTAATTGTTGGTACAATGACATTATCTGGCTGACACCAATTATTAAAGTTAACCTGAGAATGTAACTTTTAAAAGCAGTTTGTGATTTACCTGTGAAGAAGTGAAACTAACATGGTCATTCCAACAGAAGTTGCACTTAACAAACGATCCAGGTTTCTCATGGTATCATTTCAGTAACATCACACTGCAAACTTTTGCGATAAATTCCATTCGCTCCTACGCTACCCATTCCCAATGGACCCAAATCGCTTCCAGTTCACTCCCACTCTGTACAATCCCAATGGGATCAAGTCCCTTCCCATTCACACCCACTCTGTACAATCCCGATGATCAAAATACCCTTTCTTTTCACTCCCACCCTGCACAAACAGAACCCACCAGGGATATATTTCTCTCCCCACCATTCGGTATTCCCTCTGCGACTCTCTTGCCAGGTCTACACCCCCCCCCCCCAGCAACCCACCTTCCCCTCCTGGCACCTTTCCCTGCCACTGCAGGAATTGCAAATCCTGCGTCCACACTTCCCCCCCCCCCCACAACCATCTCTGTCCTAAAGAGCCTTCCACATCCACATTTATGGGCGGCACGGTGGCACAGTGGTTAGCACTGCTGCCTCACAGCGCCGGAGATCCGGGTTCAATTCCCGCCTCAGGCGACTGACTGTGTGGAGTTTGCACGTTCTCCCCGTGTCTGCGTGGGTTTCCTCCGGGTGCTCCGGTTTCCTCCCACAGTCACAAAGATGTGCAGGTCAGGTGAATTGGCCATGCTAAATTGCCCGTAGTGTTAGGTAAGGGGTAGATGTAGATGTAGGGGTATGGGTGGGTTATGCTTCGGCGGGGCGGTGTGGACTTGTTGGGCCGAAGGGCCTGTTTCCACACTGTAAGTAATCTAATCCATCAGAGATTTACCTGCACTTCCACACATGACATATACTCTATCCGTTGTTCCGGATGTTATCTCCTCTACATTGGGGAGACAGGATGCCTACTTGCAGAACACCTCAGAAAACGTCTCTGGGACATGCACTCCCAACAACCTCGCCACCCCGTGGCCGAACACTTCAACACGCTGTCCCACTCCACCAAGGACATGCGAGTCCTTGGCCTCTACCACCGCTAAACGATAACCAGCTGGAGGGAGAATGCCTCATCTTCTAACTTGGGACCCTCCAACCACACGGGATTAACGTGGATTTCAACACCTTCCTCTTTATCGCCTCCACACAATTTGTCCCGGATCCAACCTTCCAACGTGTCACCGCCCTCCTGTTCTGTCCAACCTGTCGATTCTCCTGCTCCTCAGATTTTGCCTGAGGAGCTGTTCTCTGCCGTGATATCTCGACACAAACCCAATGGACCCCAACCCCTTTGTTACGAAGGGTCACGCGCCTCTGATCATTCAACTGAAGCACCAGCCCCAATCTGTTAAGATGCGGGGAAAGGATATCTACTAATAATTAAACCAGCAACACACAGAAAAGTTCACCTTCCACCTTTGCAATCTGGTAAAGCTGGGGTGATATGAAAGGAATCTGTCATTTGAAGCAAGCAAAGATGTGTTTATCTAACTCCAACAGGGTACAAATTAACAGAACCACTAAGAACCGAGCAATGCCTCTCTCACTGCTCAGTCCCAAACAAACACAAGGTTCCAGAAGGATGTTGTTCGAATGAAGCCAGCTCCAACTTATAAAACGACACAGTATATCAAAACACAATCTCTCAGTGTTGAACACTGGATATATCTTGCGAAATGTTCTTCTGACCTCTCCAGCCTTTCCCCACTGTCCGTCCCGCGGTCAGGGATGTTTCTCTGGAATGTCTCCTGTTCTGAACGCCTCTGTCAGCCGAATGCTGATCTCTGGGATGTTAACTGAACGTGCTGTGGGCGTGCTTATGGATGGGTGGGTGAATGGTGCTTTCATCTCAGAGATGGCAGAGATTTGTTGAGAGAGCAAGGTGATTATCTCTCCTCAGATGGCAATTGGCGTTCCCCTGATTTTCCAAAAACAAAAATCCTTGGTTTTATATAAACCCTGTGACACATTAATGCCTTCACAATCCGATTGGGTCTGAGTTGTCAAAATAGACAAATTTAAAAGTGTTTGGCTCTTAGTCTCCAAAGTGCCGTTGTAAACCAACTGACTGAATTTGAACTGCCCCAGAATCTCCATTTGGGATTTGGCCCAACAAGTCTATTCTAACCTGGCCAAAAGTAACCCACTCAGACCCATTCCCTGACTCTTTTAAGCTTCATTTACTCATGCAACTAATGGGTACATCCCTGGACACTACGGGACAATTTCCCCACGGCCAATCCACCCTAACCTGTACATCCCTGGGCACCATGGGACAATTTCCCCACGGCCAATCCACCCTAACCTGTACATCCCTGGACACTACGGGACAATTTCCCCACGGCCAATCCACCCTAACCTGTACATCCCTGGGCACCATGGGACAATTTCCCCACGGCCAATCCACCCTAACCTGTACATCCCTGGACACTACGGGACAATTTCCCCACGGCCAATCCACCCTAACCTGCACATCCCTGGGCACTACGGGACAATTTCCCCACGGCCAAACCACCCTAACCTACACATCCCTGGGCACTACGGGACAATTTCCCCATGGCCAATCCACCCTAACCTGCTGGAGGGGTTGAGTGGCCTCCTTTTCTCCTGTGTTCTTAGGGTATTCTGCTCTTGTTTCCAAATGATGCCACTGGGAACTCTTTAACTCCCTTCGGCCCCTACACCCTCTCCCGATCTCTGTAACCCCCTAAACCCCCTCCCTATCTCTGTAACCCCCAACACCCCCTCCCTATCTCTGTAACCCCCAACACCCCCTCCCTATCTTTGTAAGCCCCCTACACCCCCTCCCTATCTCTGTAACCCCCTCCATAAATCCCTACACCCCCTCCCTATCTCTGTAACCCCCTCCATAACCCCCTACACCCCCCTCCCTATCTCTGTAACCCCCCCACACCCCCTCCCTATCTCTGTAACCCCCCACACCCCCTCCCTATCTCTGTAACCCCCTACACCCCCTCCCTATCTCTGTAACCCCCTACACCCCCTCCCTATCTCTGTAACCCCCTACACCCCCTCCCTATCTCTGTAACCCCCCTACACCCCCTCCCTATCTCTGTAACCCACTGCATAACCCCCTACTACCTCTCTCTGTGATCTCTGAGGGGAAGGGTTGAGGGGATGAGGTTTCTCAATGTGCCTGAGACAGCAGCCAGACCAAGAACAAGCCAGTGACAGCTCTGAGGGTGTGAGAGAGAGAGGGAGATGTGAAATGGCAGCTAAAACTGACAACTCTCATTCGCAAATTTTCAACGCAATGCTCCCAGCAACATCATCAACTGGGCATTACAGAGAAAGAAACACGCTCTCAGTCCTCTGTCTCTCAGGGAGATATCTGTACACTGACTGGTGTCTCTCAGTCCCCTCTCTCTCAGGGAGATATCTGTACACTGACTGGTGTCTCTCAGTCCCCTCCCTCTCTCAGGGAGATATCTGTACACTGACTGGTGTCGCTCAGTCCACTCTCTCTCAGGGTGATATCTGTACACTGACTGGTGTCTCTCAGTCCCCTCTCTCTCTCAGGGAGATATCTGTACACTGACTGGTGTCGCTCAGTCCACTCTCTCTCAGGGTGATATCTGTACACTGACTGGTGTCTCTCAGTCCCCTCTCTCTCTCAGGGAGATATCTGTACACTGACTGGTGTCTCTCAGTCCCCTCTCCCTCTCAGGGAGATATCTGTACACTGACTGGTGCCTCTCAGTCCCCTCTCTCTCTCTCAGGGAGATATCTGTACACTGACTGATGTCTCTCAGTCCCCCCTTTCTCTCTCAGGGAGATATCTGTACACTGACTGGTGTCTCTCAGTCCCCCCCCTCTCTCTCAGGGAGATATCTGTACACTGACTGGTGTCTCTCAGTCCCCTCTCTCTCTCTCAGGGAGATATCTGTACACTGACTGGTGTCTCTCAGTCCCCTCTCTCTCTCTCAGGGAGATATCTGTACACTGACTGGTGTCTCTCAGTCCCCTCTCTCTCTGTCTCAGGGAGATATCTGTACACTGACTGGTGTCTCTTAGACTCCTCTCACAGGGAGATATCTGTACACTGACTGGTGTCTCTCAGTCCCCTCTCTCTCTCAGGGAGATATCTGTACACTGACTGGTGTCTCTCAGTCCCCTCTCTCTCTCAGGGAGATATCTGTACACTGACTGGTGTCTCTCAGTCCCCTCTCTCTCTCAGGGAGATATCTGTACACTGACTGGTGTCTCTCAGTCCCCTCTCTCTCTCAAGGAGATATCTGCACACTGACTGGTGTCTCTCAGTGTACAGATATCTCCCTGAGAGAGAGAGGGGAGAGAGAGACACCAGTCAGTGTACAGATATCTCCCGAAGAGAGAGAGGGAGGGGACTGAGAGACACCAGTCAATGTACAGTTATCTCCCTGAGAGAGAAGGGACTGAGAGACACCAGTCAGTGTACAGATATCTCCCTGAGAGAGAGGGGACTGAGAGACACCAGTCAGTGTACAGATATCTCCCTGAGAGAGAGAGAGGACTGAGAGACACCAGTCAGTGTACAGATATCTCCCTGACAGAGAGGGGACTGAGAGACACCAGTCAGTGTACAGATATCTCCCTGAGAGAGAGAGGGGGGACTGAGAGACACCAGTCTGTGTACAGATATCTCCCTGAGAGAGAGAGGGGACTGAGAGACACCAGTCAGTGTACAGATATCTCCCTGAGAGAGAGAGGGGACTGAGAGACACCAGTCAGTGTACCGATATCTCCCTGAGAGAGAGAGTGGACTGAGAGACACCAGTCAGTGTACAGATATCTCCCTGAGAGAGAGAGAGAAGGGACTGAGAGACACCAGTCAGTGTACAGATATCTCCCTGAGAGAGAGGGGACTGAGAGACACCAGTCAGTGTACAGATATCTCCCTGAGAGAGAGAGAGGACTGAGAGACACCAGTCAGTGTACAGATATCTCCCTGACAGAGAGGGTACTGAGAGACACCAGTCAGTGTACAGATATCTCCCTGAGAGAGAGAGGGGGGACTGAGAGACACCAGTCTGTGTACAGATATCTCCCTGAGAGAGAGAGGGGACTGAGAGACACCAGTCAGTGTACAGATATCTCCCTGAGAGAGAGAGGGGACTGAGAGACACCAGTCAGTGTACCGATATCTCCCTGAGAGAGAGAGTGGACTGAGAGACACCAGTCAGTGTACAGATATCTCCCTGAGAGAGAGAGAGAGGGGACTGAGAGACACCAGTCAGTGTACAGATATCTCCCTGAGAGAGAAGGGACTGAGAGACACCAGTCAGTGTAAAGATATCTTCCTGAGAGAGAGAGAGAGGAGACTGAGAGACACCAGTCAGTGTACAGTTATCTGAGAGAGAGGGGACTGAGAGACACCAGTCAGCGTACAGATATCTCCCTGAGAGAGAGAGGGGACTGAGAGACACCAGTCAGTGTACAGATATCTCCCTGTGAGAGAAGGGACTGAGAGACACCAGTCAGTGTACAGATATCTCCCTGAGAGAGAGAGGGCGACAGAGAGACACCAGTCAGTGTACAGATATCTCCCTGAGAGAGGGGACTGAGAGACACCAGTCAGTGTACAGATATCTCCCTGAGAGGGGATAGAAAGACACCAGTCAGTGTACAGATGTCTCCCTGAGAGAGGAGACTGAGAGACACCAGTCAGTGTACAGATATCTCCCTGAGAGAGAGAGGGGACAGAGAGACACCAGTCAGTGTACAGATATCTCCCTGATAGAGGGGACTGAGAGACACCAGTCAGTGTACAGATATCTCCCTGAGAGAGAGAGAGGGGACTGAGAGACACCAGTCAGTGTACAGATATCTCCCTGAGAGAGAAGGGACTGAGAGACACCAGTCAGTGTAAAGATATCTCCCTGAGAGAGAGAGGGGACAGAGAGACACCAGTCAGTGTACAGATATCTCCCTGAGAGAGAGAGGGGACTGAGAGACACCAGTCAGTGTACAGATATCTCCCTGAGAGAGAGAGGGCGACAGAGAGACACCAGTCAGTGTACAGATATCTCCCTGAGAGAGGGGACTGAGAGACACCAGTCAGTGTACAGATATCTCCCTGAGAGGGGATAGAAAGACACCAGTCAGTGTACAGATGTCTCCCTGAGAGAGGAGACTGAGAGACACCAGTCAGTGTACAGATATCTCCCTGAGAGAGAGAGGGGACAGAGAGACACCAGTCAGTGTACAGATATCTCCCTGATAGAGGGGACTGAGAGACACCAGTCAGTGTACAGATATCTCCCTGAGAGAGAGAGAGGGGACTGAGAGACACCAGTCAGTGTACAGATATCTCCCTGAGAGAGAAGGGACTGAGAGACACCAGTCAGTGTAAAGATATCTCCCTGAGAGAGGGAGGGGACAGAGAGACACCAGTCAGTGTACAGATATCTCCCTGAGAGAGAGAGAGAGGGGACTGAGAGACACCAGTCAGTGTACAGTTATCTGAGAGAGAGGGGACTGAGAGACACCAGTCAGCGTACAGATATCTCCCTGAGAGAGAGAGGGGACTGAGAGACACCAGTCAGTGTACAGATATCTCCCTGAGAGAGAAGGGACTGAGAGACACCAGTCAGAGTACGGATATCTCCCTGAGAGAGAGAGGGGACAGAGAGACACCAGTCAGTGTACAGATATCTCCCTGAGAGAGGGGACTGAGAGACACCAGTCAGTGTACAGATATCTCCCTGAGAGAGAGAGGGGACTGAGAGACACCAGTCAGTGTACAGATATCTCTCTGAGAGAGAGAGAGGGGACTGAGAGACACCAGTCAGTGTACAGATATCTCCCTGAGAGAGAGAGAGAGGGGACTGAGAGACACCAGTCAGTGTACAGATATATTCCTGAGAGAGAGAGGGGACAGAGAGACACCAGTCAGTGTACAGATATCTCCCTGAGAGAGAGAGAGGACAGAGAGACACCAGTCAGTGTACAGATATCTCCCTGAGAGAGGGGACTGAGAGACACCAGTCAGTGTACAGATATCTCCCTGAGAGAGAGAGGGGACTGAGAGACACCAGTCAGTGTACAGATATCTCTCTGAGAGAGAGAGAGGGGACTGAGAGACACCAGTCAGTGTACAGATATCCCCCTGAGAGAGAGAGAGGGGTCTGAGAGACACCAGTCAGTGTACAGATATCTCCCTGAGAGAGAGAGAGAGGGGACTGAGAGACACCAGTCAGTGTACAGATATCTCCCTGAGAGAGAGAGAGAGGGGACTGAGAGACACCAGTCAGTGTACAGATATCTCCCTGAGAGAGAAGGGACTGAGAGACACCAGTCAGTGTAAAGATATCTTCCTGAGAGAGAGAGAGAGGAGACTGAGAGACACCAGTCAGTGTACAGTTATCTGAGAGAGAGGGGACTGAGAGACACCAGTCAGCGTACAGATATCTCCGTGAGAGAGAGAGGGGACTGAGAGACACCAGTCAGTGTACAGATATCTCCCTGAGAGAGAAGGGACTGAGAGACACCAGTCAGTGTACAGATATCTCCCTGAGAGAGAGAGGGCGACAGAGAGACACCAGTCAGTGTACAGATATCTCCCTGAGAGAGGGGACTGAGAGACACCAGTCAGTGTACAGATATCTCCCTGAGAGGGGATAGAAAGACACCAGTCAGTGTACAGATGTCTCCCTGAGAGAGGAGACTGAGAGACACCAGTCAGTGTACAGATATCTCCCTGAGAGAGAGAGGGGACAGAGAGACACCAGTCAGTGTACAGATATCTCCCTGATAGAGGGGACTGAGAGACACCAGTCAGTGTACAGATATCTCCCTGAGAGAGAGAGAGGGGACTGAGAGACACCAGTCAGTGTACAGATATCTCCCTGAGAGAGAAGGGACTGAGAGACACCAGTCAGTGTAAAGATATCTCCCTGAGAGAGGGAGGGGACAGAGAGACACCAGTCAGTGTACAGATATCTCCCTGAGAGAGAGAGAGAGGGGACTGAGAGACACCAGTCAGTGTACAGTTATCTGAGAGAGAGGGGACTGAGAGACACCAGTCAGCGTACAGATATCTCCCTGAGAGAGAGAGGGGACTGAGAGACACCAGTCAGTGTACAGATATCTCCCTGAGAGAGAAGGGACTGAGAGACACCAGTCAGAGTACGGATATCTCCCTGAGAGAGAGAGGGGACAGAGAGACACCAGTCAGTGTACAGATATCTCCCTGAGAGAGGGGACTGAGAGACACCAGTCAGTGTACAGATATCTCCCTGAGAGAGAGAGGGGACTGAGAGACACCAGTCAGTGTACAGATATCTCTCTGAGAGAGAGAGAGGGGACTGAGAGACACCAGTCAGTGTACAGATATCTCCCTGAGAGAGAGAGAGAGGGGACTGAGAGACACCAGTCAGTGTACAGATATATTCCTGATAGAGAGAGGGGACAGAGAGACACCAGTCAGTGTACAGATATCTCCCTGAGAGAGAGAGAGGGGTCTGAGAGACACCAGTCAGTGTACAGATATCTCCCTGAGAGAGAGAGAGAGGGGACTGAGAGACACCAGTCAGTGTACAGATATCTCCCTGAGAGAGGGGGGACTGAGAGACACCAGTCAATGTACAGATATCTCCCTGAGAGGGGGGACTGAGAGACACCAGTCAGTGTACAGATATCTCCCTGAGAGAGAGAGGGACTGAGAGACACCAGTCAGTGTACAGATATCTCCCTGAGAGAGAGAGAGGAGACTGAGAGACACCAGTCAGTGTACAGATATCTCCCTGAGAGAGAGAGAGGGGTCTGAGAGACACCAGTCAGTGTACAGATGTCTCCCTGAGAGAGAGAGAGAGGGGACTGAGAGACACCAGTCAGTGTACAGATATCTCCCTGAGAGAGAGGGGACTGAGAGACACCAGTCAATGTACAGGTATCTCCCTGAGAGAGGGGACTGAGAGACACCAGTCAGTGTACAGATATCTCCCTGAGAGAGAGAGAGGGTACTGAGAGACACCAGTCAGTGTACAGATATCTCCCTGAGAGAGGGAGAGGGGACTGAGAGACACCAGTCAGTGTACAGATATCTCCCTGAGAGAGGGGACTGAGAGACACCAGTCAGTGTACAGATGTCTCCCTGAGAGAGAGGGGACTGAGAGACACCAGTCAGTGTACAGATATCTCCCTGAGAGAGAAGGGACAGAGAGACACCAGTCAGTGTACAGATATCACCCTCAGAGAGAGAGGGGTCTGAGAGACACCAGTCAGTGTCGAGATATCTCCCTGAGAGAGAGAAAGAGGGGACTGAGAGACACCAGTCAGTGTACAGATATCTCCCTGAGAGAGGGAGAGGGGACTGAGAGACACCAGTCAGTGTACAGATATCTCCCTGAGAGAGGGGACTGAGAGACACCAGTCAGTGTACAGATGTCTCCCTGAGAGAGAGGGGACTGAGAGACACCAGTCAGTGTACAGATATCTCCCTGAGAGAGAGAGAGGGGACTGAGAGACACCAGTCAGTGTACAGATATCTCCCTGAGAGAGATGGGACTGAGAGACACCAGTCAGTGTACAGATATCTCCCTGAGAGAGAGAGGGGACAGAGAGACACCAGTCAGTGTACAGATCTCTCCCTGAGAGAGGGGACTGAGAGACACCAGTCAGTGTACAGATATCTCCCTGAGAGAGAGAGGGGACTGAGAGACACCAGTCATGGGTCAGATATCTCCCTCAGAGAGAGAGGGGTCTGAGAGACACCAGTCAGTGTCCAGATATCTCCCTGAGAGAGAGAAAGAGGGGACTGAGAGACACCAGTCAGTGTACAGATATCTCCCTGAGAGAGAGAGAGGGGACTGAGAGACACCAGTCAGTGTACAGATATCTCCCTGAGAGAGAGAGAGGGGACTGAGAGACACCAGTCAGTGTACAGATATCTCCCTGAGAGAGATGGGACTGAGAGACACCAGTCAGTGTACAGATATCTCCCTGAGAGAGAGAGGGGACAGAGAGACACCAGTCAGTGTACAGATCTCTCCCTGAGAGAGGGGACTGAGAGACACCAGTCAGTGTACAGATATCTCCCTGAGAGAGAGAGGGGACTGAGAGACACCAGTCAGTGGTCAGATATCTCCCTGAGAGAGAAGGGACTGAGAGACACGAGTCAGTGTACAGATATCTCCCTGAGAGAGAGAGGGGACAGAGAGACACCAGTCAGTGTACAGATATCTCCCTGAGAGATAGAGAGGGGACTGAGAGACACCAGTCATTGTACAGATATCTGAGAGAGAGGGGACTGAGAGACACCAGTCAGCGTACAGATATCTCCCTGAGAGAGAGAGAGGAGACTGAGAGACACCAGTCAGTGTACAGATATCTCCCTGAGAGAGAGAGGACTGAGAGACATTAGTCAGTGTACAGATATCTCCCTGAGAGAGAGAGGGGACTGAGAGACACCAGTCAGTGTACAGATATCTCCCTGAGAGAGAGAAGGGACTGAGAGACACGAGTCAGTGTACAGATATCTCCCTGAGAGAGAGAGGGGACAGAGAGATACCAGTCAGTGTACAGATATCTCCCTGAGAGAGAGAGAGGGGACTGGGAGACACCAGTCAGTGTACAGATATCTCCCTGAGAGAGGGGACTGAGAGACACCAGTCAGTGTCCAGATATCTCCCTGAGAGAGAGAGGGGGGACTGAGAGACACCAGTCAGTGTACAGATATCTCCCTGAGAGAGAGAGGGGACAGAGAGACACCAGTCAGTGTTCAGATATCTCCCTGAGAGATAGAGAGGGGACTGAGAGACACCAGTCATTGTACAGATATCTGAGAGAGAGGGGACTGAGAGACACCAGTCAGTGTACAGATATCTCCCTGAGAGAGAAGGGACTGAGAGACACGAGTCAGTGTACAGATATCTCCCTGAGAGGGAGAGGGGACAGAGAGACACCAGTCAGTGTACAGATATCTCCCTGAAAGAGAGAGAGGGGACTGAGAGACACCAGTCTGTGTACAGATATCTCCCTGAGATAGAAGGGACTGAGATACACGAGTCAGTGTACAGATATCTCCCTGAGAGAGAGAGAGGACTGAGAGACACCAGTCAGTGTACAGATATCTCCCTGAGAGAGAGAGAGGGGACAGAGAGACACCAGTCAGTGTACAGATATCTCCCTGAGAGAGACGGGGCTGAGAGACACGAGTCGGTGCACAGATATCTCCCTGAGAGAGAGAGAGAGGGGACTGAGAGACACCAGTCAGTGTACAGATATCTCCCTGAGAGTGAGAGAGAGGGGACTGAGAGACACCAGTCAGTGTACAGATATCTCCCTGAGAGAGAGGGGACTGAGAGGCACCAGTCAGTGTACAGATATCTCCCTGAGAGAGAGAGAGGACTGAGAGACACCAGTCAGTGTACAGATATCTCCCTGAGAGAGAGAGAGGGGACTGAGAGACACCAGTCAGTGTACAGATATCTCCCTGAGAGAGAGAGAGGGGACTGAGAGACACCAGTCAGTGTACAGATATCTCCCTGAGAGAGAGAGAGGGGACTGAGAGACACCAGTCAGTGTACAGATATCTCCCTGAGACAGAGAGAGAGGGGACTGAGAGACACCAGTCAGTGTACAGATATCTCCCTGAGAGTGGGAGGGGACTGAGAGACACCAGTCAGTGTACAGATATCTCCCTGAGAGAGAGAGAGGGGACTGAGAGACACCAGTCCGTGTACAGATATCTCCCTGAGAGAGACGGCACTGAGAGACACCAGTCAGTGTACAGATATCTCCCTGAGAGAGAGAGGGGACTGAGAGACACCAGTCAGTGTACAGATTTCTCCCTGAAAGAGAGGGAGAGAGAGAGACAGACAGCCAGACAAAGAGACGGGTACCGAGCGACACCAGTCAGTGTGCAGACATCTTCCTGATAAGAGAGATCGGCAGAGAGTGAGAGAGCGAGTGAGAGAGAAAGAGAGGGAATGTGGGAGAGAGAGAGTGGGAGAGACAGCGAGAGAGAGAGAGAGAGAGATTGAGATAGAGAAAGTGGACAGAGAGAGACACCAGTCAGAAGACAGTTATATCCATATGTGTGTGTGACCAGAATTGCACGCAATATTCCAAAAGTGGTCTCATCAACATCTTGTATAGCCGCAACGTGACCTCCTAACACTGACCCTCAATATTCGCACCGATGTGGAAAAACAGACCAAAAGTCTTTTTTCATTTTTCTATCTACCTGCAACTCTACTTTCAAGGAACTATGAACCTGCACTCTGAGGTCTGTTAGTTTGGCAACACTCCCCACGACCTGGCCATGAAGTGTGTAAATTTTGCAAAGGTTTGCTTTCCCAAATTGCAGCAGCCCGCATTTATGGAAATCTAAGCTCCAAGTGCCACTCCTCAGCCCATTGGCCCATCCGATCACGATCCCGCTGGGTCAGTTTGGAGGGTTATTCTCGGTTTTGATTTCAGTCCATCGTGAAGGTGGAAAGGCTGATTCGGTTCGTCTGCCCATCTGAAGACGTGATGCTATCCAATAACGAAACAGCCGGCCAAATTGGCATCACACCCACGAATATCCACCATCTGTCTGCAGCGACTGTGCTGAGCTGTTAAAAGAACATGTTCTGGTACTTCAGGAGGACAGCGCAGTATGTGCCCTCGAGCCATCCCCCCCCCACTTGGCTTTGTCTGGTTAAACGTTACGCTATCCACTCACCCATCCCGGGTAGCAATGGCATTTGCCTCCAGCATCTTCAACCCTGGCCACCCGCTTATCCTGACCCTGCTGTTTGAATAGCTGGCACCTTTTCGTGACCAGCAGAACCCGCAAGAGACGTGGGGACCCCAGCAACAGCTGGGGTGAGGGGGGGGGGGGTGGAAGAGTCCCAGAGACCCAGAGAAAGAGAGGCGAAGAAAGGCAATCATTTTACCGCTGGCTACCTTAGCCAATTTCCGACTGTGGTAGTCATTACGAATGCTTTGTGGCTGCACTAACATGATTGCCCAGTTGGGTGTCATTCGTGATATCATGGATAGATTAATAAAATGGAAGGATAAATAACATCAGAGGTCAATTTTCTTTCTCATAATTCTGAACGGTGACTCGATTTCCATGAGATCAGCGATGGAGCTTCACTCCAGACAGATGCTGGTTGGAGTGAATGCATTCGGCGAGGTAGAGAGTGAGAGGCAGGTATAGAGAGAGAGATTGGGGCAGCAATAGGGAGGGAGGAAATGGAATAAGGGAGAAGGGGAGAAATCAAGGCCAAGATGGAGGGGTAGACAGGGGAAGAGAATGATAAGGGAAAGAACCTTTTAGTAAGGCATTTGATAAGGTTCCCCATGGTAGGCTTATGCGGAAAGTCAGGAGGCATGGGATAGAGGGAAATTTGGCCAATTGGATAGAAAACTGGGTAACCAGTCGAAGTCAGAGAGTGGTGGTAGATGGTAAATATTCAGCCTGGAGCCCAGTTACAAGTGGAGTTCCGCAGGGATCAGTTCAGGGTCCTCTGCTGTTTGTAATTTTTATTAATGACTTAGATGAGGGAGTCGAAGGGTGGGTCAGTAAATTTGCAGATGATACGAAGATTGGTGGAGTTGTGGACAGTGAGGAGGGCTGTTGTCGGCTGCAGAGGGACTTAGATATGATGCAGAGCTGGGCTGAGGAGTGGCAGATGGAGTTCAACCCTGCCAAGTGTGAGGTTGTCCATTTTGGAAGGACAAATAAGAATGCGGAATACAGGCTTAATGGTAGGGTTCTTGGTCAGGTGGAGGAACAGAGGGATCTTGGGGTCTATGTACATAGATCTTTGAAGGTTGCCACTCAGGTGGATAGAGTTTGTAAGAAGGCCTATGGAGTATTATCGTTCATTAGCAGAGGGATTGAATTCAAGAGTCGTGAGGTGATGTTGCAGCTGTACAGGACTTTGGTTAGGCCACATTTGGAGTACTGTGTGCAGTTCTGGTCGCCTCACTTTAGGAAAGATGTGGAAGCTTTGGAGAGGGTGCAGAGAAGATTTACCAGGATGTTGCCTGGAATGGAGAGTAGGTCGTACGAGGATAGGTTGAGAGTTCTCGGCCTTTTCCCGTCGGAACGGCGAAGGATGAGGGGTGACTTGATAGAGGTTTATAAGATGATCAGAGGAATAGATAGAGTAGACAGTCAGAAACTTTTTCCCCGGGTACAACAGAGTGTTACAAGGGGACATAAATTTAAGGTGAAGGGTGGAAGGTATAGGGGAGATGTCAGGGGTGGGTTCTTTACCCAGAGAGTGGTGGGGGCATGGAATGCGCTGCCCGTGGGAGTGGTAGAGTCAGAATCATTGGCGACCTTTAAGCGGCATTTGGATAGATACACGGATGGGTGCTTAATCTAGGTTAGAAGTTCAGCACAACATCGTGGGCCGAAGGGCCTGTTCTGTGCTGTATTGTTCTATGTTCTATGAAAGATAGAGTTGGAAGAAAGGGGACAGTTACAGACAGAGCGAGGCAGGAAGAGGGGAGAAAAACAGGAAGAAAGAGCGACAGGAACAGGAAAAGACATGAGGGGAGGCAAAGAAACAGAGAGAGAGGACTCAGGTACAGAGAGAGAGAGAGGAGCGATAAGCAGGGCGGTGGAAATGGAGAGAGGGTGAGAGAATCAAAGAAGGAGTCAGACAGAGAGAGAGAGATGGAGACAGAGACTCTGACAGTACTCCGACTGCCTTTCCCTCTCCATCCTACAGGACGGACTTGGGAGAGGATTCGCCGTCAGTGATTAGATTAGATTTACATTACAGTGTGGAAACAGGCCCTTCGGCCCAACCAGTCCACACCGACCCGCCGAAGCGTATACCTACATTTACCGCTTACTATGGGCAATTTAACATGGCCAATTCACCCTGACCTGCACGTTTTTGGACTGTGGGAGGAAACCGGAGCACCCGGAGGAATCCCCCGCAGTGATGTGTCTCCGATTCTGAGCTGCCTTGAGATAACGGAACATTCCCACCAAAAACAGTCTGCTTTCTGACAATCTCAGTAGATTCTCATCACACGTGTGCAGGTCCTGAATGGTATCTCCCTGGGCTTGATTCAACTCAACAAGTTATGTTCCGGTGATGGGGAGAGGCTAGGAAGTGTAGATCCCTTCTGCCACTGTGAGAACAGAACAGTCCGCAATGCAAGCGAATCTCCCAACCATTGGCTGCACTTGTACCTCAGAAAAGGCGGGCTGCATCATTGGGGACACCTCCCAGCCTGATTATGATCTCCTTCAACCACTTTTGGCGGTCAGAGGAGAGAAAAAGTTGAGTGCAAGTTCCAAGCTCAGGAGCACCTTCATTCCCACTGTCATTAGACTTCTGAATAAACCTCTCAAATTGCAAATGTAATGTTGACCTGTTTGTGGGTCTCCTCTGTGGTTGTAACGTTGGCTTCGTCTCTCTCTCTCTCTGTTATCTTACCCGACGGCATGATCTGTTTTGTGATGCTTGCAAAGCAAGAATTTTCGCTGGGGCGAAAGTGAGGATGGTAGATGCTGGTGCTCAGAGTCCAGTGCTGTGGTGCTGGGGGTGGGGGGGGGTGGGGGGGGGGGGGGGGGGTTGGGGGTGGGGGGTGGGGGGGGGGGGGCGGAATACACAGCCTATCAGGGGCCATCCGGCGAGCAGGTGAATTGACGCTTCTGGCATGAGGCTCGTGGCGAAGGGGGAGGGCTAAGAGACAAATGGAAGACAATAGACAATAGACAATAGATGCAAGAGTAGGCCATTCAGCCCTTCGAGAGGAGGCGGGGCTGGGAGCAAGTTAGCAGGAAATGCAATGGGCAGGTGAAGGTTGGGGGGGTGGGGGGGGGACATGGCAATAGGTCGGAGAGGGAGGGTGGAGTAGATCGATGGAAAGGATCAAGAGACGGACTGGGAAAAGGTTGGGGAAGGGGTGGGGGAAGAGAAATGAGGAAAATAGCGCAATCTATATGATTCCCATGTGGTTTCAGTGTATCAAGGTGGAAGATGAGGCGTTCTTCCTCCAGGTGTCGGGAGGTTAGTGCGTGGCGATCGGGGAGGCACAGGACCTGTATGTCCTTGCTGGCTGGGATGGGTTGGGGGGGGCGGTGGGGGGGGGGGGCTTAAAGTCTTTGTCTACGACATGGTGGAATTTGTTGGCGTGGGTGTCCCAATGACAATCTCTGAAATGTTCCACAAGTTGGCATCCTCTCTCCCCAATGTAGAAGAGAACGCATCTCCTCCAAAAAATACAGCAGATGACATTTGCAGAGGGGGACACGCACATTTTTTTTGTTTTGTCGGATGTGGATATTACCAGTTTCCTCATTTTCCCCCCTCCCACGCCCTTCCCAGTCCCAAACCTCCGGATCAGCACCGCTGCCTGGATCTATCGTTCATCTTTCAGATAGACCCGCGTCCCTGACTCGTCACTCTCCCCCTCACCTTCGTCTACCTCTCGCATTCTCAGCCGCTATGCCCCCCAGCCCCAACCACACCCCCCCCCTTCCATTTATCTCTCAAGATCCGGCACACAAGCTTCACTCTTCATACCAAAAATGTCAATTCTCCTGCCCCCCCCCCCCCCGGATGCTGCCTGATCTGCTGTGTGTTTCCAGCACCGCACTCAAACTTTTTCACTGCCCCTAGGCCCATGTGACAATAATAAAACAGATCATGTTGCTTTTTCCCGTCTGTATTTTTGTGTGAAAGGGGCTGAAAAGTCGATTTAAGGGATAGACACAAATCACCTTCCTCTGCTGGACTTATGTTACTGTATTGCCAATAAATTGCTAGGTCTCTTGTCAAACCTACAAACCAATGTTGAGAATTGAGTATTCGTAATGATCTGGAATTTATAGATCAACAGTGGAATCAGAAAACATCACGGCCATCTTTTTCTTTTCTCTCTCTAACGTCGCTCCTGGCATGAATTTGCAGGTATCTACCACTCAATGCGTAAATAAAAATAACTCGTCTCCTATATCTCCTTTTTAAAATTCCACCTCAAGCTGTCTTCGCTGTATTTGATGTTTCAAGCTTGAGGAGGGGGGGGGGGGGGGAAACAAAGACTCGAACTGTCCACTTTACGGTTCTCACAATGCGGTACATTTCTGCAAAGGTTGCCCCCCCCCCCCTCCCCAGCCTCCGACGCTCCAGTGGAAGCGACCCCCAGTCTTTCCAAACACTCTTCATAGATTGTGACACATTCTTAACCTGACGCACCACACCATCGTGAGTGTGGTGCACAATCACTTATTGACACTTCTGGGTCCTCGTCTGCCCCCTTGAGTGACATTGTTCATCCCAGTATGCAGTTGGGCTGAAGGGCAACTTAACTCTTCCCCACTGGAGACATCAGTTGGTCATCACTTGGCACTCGTGTGACTCAACTTGCTTCTTGTCAAGCTGCATTGGGATGAAAACTGGGACATTGCCCCTGAGGAGTCGTCGATGGTTTCTCCGGGATTCTTTCCTGTTTGGGGCATTCAGTATTGACTGAGCCAAGGGAGCTGATGGTTAGATTCTCTCTCGATGGTAAATCCCAAGATGTTGAATGTTTGGGGGTTGGGTGGGGTGCTGTGGAACTCAGTTGTGGTGACACCATCAAGATGGCATTGGATATCGATTCTCACTTACTGGTCACCCCCAGGATGTTGATCATGTGGACGGGGGGGGGGGGGGGCAATTCAGTGGTGGTAACACCATTGAGTTTCATTGGGCGATGGTTACATTCTCTGGCAATGCTCACCCCCAGGTCTTTGATTGAGGGAATGGCCTTGGGTCGGGTTGAGTTATGGGGCGCCCATTAATCATCAAGGGGACGATGCTCAGACTCTCTCTCTCAATGGTAACCTCCCCCCCCCCCCCGCCCAAATCTTTGAAAATTGGCAACTTAGTGATGTAGAAACCATTGAAACTCAATGTATGACGGTGGCATTCTATCTCTGGAGGATCCTCAGGATATTGATAGTGGAGTCAGTCATTAAACTTCAAGGGAGCGATTGTTAAATTCTTCTTGAAGGGTAAACACCAGGAGAGTGATCGTGAAGGGTTAAGGGTAAGACGATTGAATGTCATGGATGAAGAAGCAAATGGAATTAAAAGTCTTGTTGCACACTCGCTAGAGTATAGTTCTCTGCTGGAAGGATTTGAACAGAGGGGAACGATTGCAGGTGTGGTTCGGTCCAGTGGTCTGCAGGAAGCGGAATGCGCTCCAGGCCATGGTGAGAGTTCCTGATGGGAAACAGCAACAATTGCGATCCCATTTTCCAAGAACTTGACCTGTACTGCAAGGTATCGCGAGTCGATAGCTGCCCCTTCAGTACGAGGAGCACTGCTGCATTTTTTTTGCCAACCGCACAGGCAACGAGTTTCAGATTCCCATCACTGTCTGGGTGAAAAGAGAAAAAGCTTTTCCTCACACCCTCCCCAACCTCCTGCAACATTTCCTCACATCATAGAGGATGTCTTGTAACACATCAGAGTGAACAAATGCCCAGGATCTGATCAGGTGTACCCTCGAACTCTGCGGGAAGCTCGGGAAGTGATTTCTGGGCCTCTGGCTGAGATATTTGTATTGCCAATGGTCACAGGGTGAGGTGCCGGAAGACTGGAGGTCGACTAACGTGGTGCCGCTGTTTACGAAAGGTGGTAATGACAAGCCAGGGAACTATAGGCCAGTGAGCCCGACGTCGGTGGTGGGCAAGTTGTTGGAGGGAATCCTGAGGGACAGGACGTACATGTATTTGGAAAGGCAGGGACTGGTTAGGGATAGTCAGCATGGCTTTGTGCGTGGGAAATCATGTCTCACAAACTTGATTGAGTGATTTGAACAAAGAGGATTGATGAGGGCAGAGTGGTAGATGTGATCTATACGGACTTCAGTAAGGCCTTCGACAAGGTTCCCCATGGGAGACTGGTGAGCAAGGTTAGATCTCATGGAATACAGGGAAGATTTGCCATTTGGATACAGAACTGGTCCAAATGTTGAAGACAGAGGGTGGTGGTGGAGGGTTGTTTTTCAGACTGGAGGCCTGTGACCAGTGGAGTGCCACAAGGATCGGTGCTGGGTCCACTACATTGCATTATTTGTATAAATTATTTGGATGTGAGCATAAGACATATAGTTAGTAATTTTGCTGATGACACTAACATTGGATGTGCAGTCGACAGCGAAGAGGGTTACCTCAGATTACAATGCCATCTTGACCAGATGGGCCAATGGGCTGCAAAGTGGCAGATGGAGGTTAATTTAGATGAATATAAAGTGCTGTATTTTGGGAAAGCAAATCTTAGCAGGACTTATACACTTAATGGTAAGGTCCTAGGGAGTGTTGCTGAACAAAGAGACCTTGGAGTGCAGGTTCATAGCTCCTTGAAAGTGGAGTCGCAGGTAGATAGGATAGTGAGGGCAGCATTTGGTATGCTTTCCTTCATTAGATTAGTTTAGTTTACAGTGTGGAAACAGGCCCTTCGGCCCAACAAGTCCACACCGACCCGTCGAAGTGCAACCCACCCATACCCCTACGTTTACCCCTTACCTAACACTATGGACAATTTAGCCTGGCCAATTCACCTAACCTGCACATCTTTGGACTGTGGGAGGAAACCGGAGCACCCGGAGGAAACCCACGCAGACACGGGGAGAACATGCAAACTCCACACAGTCAGTCGCCTGAGGCGGGAATTGAACCCGGATCTCTGGCGCTGTGAGGCAGCAGTGCTAACCACGGTGCCACTGAGGTTAGGTATTCTACGAAAGATAATCTCCAGGATGTTGACAGTGGAGGGATCCGTGATGGTGATGAGTTTGAATGTCAAATGACAGTGATTGGATTCTGTGTCAGTGGTAACCTCTGTGAAGCTCCGGAATTAGGGTGGAGGCAGAGTCCTCCTCCGGGGTGTAGAGAGACAAGAGAGGGATGAGGTCCAAGCTGCCCTGGATCTGGTGGTGCAGTGGAAAGGAATTCTCTGATGGTAACACCATTGAACACCACGTGGGGGGGCGATGGTTAGATTCTCTTTCAGTGGTGAACTCTGAAGGTTATGGAACAAGGCCAAACCCAGTCAAAACATTTCAGGAAGTTAATACAACCCCTAAGTTTTTTTTGTCGTTATTCTAAGTAGGGTAGAGTGGGATTCTTCAGGAGTGGTACAACCAACCCCAACCGCTGTTTTCAAAAAGAGCAGGATTCCTTTGCACATGAACGGATGAAAAACGAATTTGGCAAAAGCACAACCTTTCAAAACCTATTGCACCTTAATGACTCTATTCCAAACATTTGCGACATTCCCATTCAACACCGCATTGGCAAAACCAAACACAGATTCAGGTTCGTTAATGAGAGGTGTCAGAGAGAGAGAGAGAGAGAGAGAGAGAGAAGATCAGCATGGATCAGGCTCAAAAAACAAAAACAGACCAGCTGAGGCCAAAACAGCTTGCTAAAACCTGTAGACATCTGAGCTGGGAGCACTGGTCAGTCCCCATTCATTGTATAAGTGGTTCACAGTTCCCTCAAATCGATAATGCCTTTGCGACCTGTCTGAAAAGTGAAGACACAACAACATAACCTTGTTAAAAGAGCAGCATTGTCACACCTCCCCTCTTACAAGACGAACTGGCAATATCCAAAATGGCTTTATTTTAAAACCCCTTAATCTTACACTGCTAGTACACATCCATTAAACAACTCTAAGCATGCAACCAATGCCCTCCTATATTCTGCTTCAATCCGCTTACTCCTACCGCACCAAAATCCGACATTTCCTCGTCCATGGTCTCAACATTAGCGACGTTTCTACGCCCTGCCGAGTGCGCAATTTGCGAATTGAATCTCCGCAGAAACAGTCGGTAACTTTTGTTCTTCAAGTTTCTCCAAGTCCTGACCAATGTTACATGACTGCACCACCACCCCCCCCCCCCCCCCCCCCGGGACCCATTGCTGGCAAAATAATCCTTGACACGTTTCAGCACTAACTCCAAGACTCCTTCTCAGCTGTGGACTATTTTTGCTCATGCATGTTCAAGTCCCAGGAGAACCTTCTGTGCTCTTGTCTCTTCCTGTGAGAGCACAGCACTGACACACACACACACACACACCACAAGCATTTGTGTCAATGTTCAATGGGTCAATGTTCAACACAGCTTTGAGGCTGTGAAGTGCCTTCTCGTAGTCCACTGTCCACTGAAACATCTTGCCTTTCTTTATATATTCGCTGAGTGGAGCAGCAACACTGCTCAAATTTGATATGAATTTCCAATAAAAACCCATTCAATTAAATGAATTTCAGTGCTGCTTTTATTTTTGACTGTATGGGAACCTCTGTGTAAAAGATGGCTTGGCATTTTCTCTACCAACTGGCTTGGACTGTAAACTGCCCCCTTCTCATCTGCCTGAATACGTGCATGTCTCAATTTCCCCATTAAGATATTAAAATTCAGGGACACATTTGCGCTCTTTTACTGTGCATCCCTTCAGATTGAGTTGTTTTAGTTTCTCATATTTCAACTGTTCATTTATCTGAACTTGAGACGTTTTGCTTCCTCGTCTCCCGGCCCTTGGATGGTCAGATAATTTCTCAGGTAATTCTGCTTCACCTTTCTTATCCCTACTCTTTGATCTCTTGTTTTAACTGAGACTGTGACCTCATTTTCACAGAGTCGGGGGGGGATCAAATCACAGGATATCCATCTTCTAATCGTTCGGTTGCCTGAGTTTCCACTGGTTTTTCAAACAGTAGGCAGAATTGCAAGTATGATTAGCAAGTACAAATTGTCTCCCTGGAGTGACAAATTCGACCATTGGTTCTACTACGAGTCCTCCACTCTCCTCTGGACACGCTGACTGCATTTTACCTCATTGAGTATCTTACCATGAATTCCTGTTACTTACACACCATCTGCCATTAGTCCGTCAGAGGTACACGTCTCCCCCTCTTTCATGATCCAAGATTGAGAGTATCCCGTGTCTCTTCACCTTGTAACCTCTTTCCCAGCCGCTCTTGGATCATGGAAGCATCGTCTCACTTCACAGACAAAATAAAAAGAGTTCTGGCATTTTCTCATGAACCAACCACTTAACGGGGTTGGACATCCTCCCTTTCTCCCTCCACTGCCTTTAATCGTCATTCAAACAAGTTGGATTTATTTTTGCTCATGCTGCTTCATTTTCAATTGCATTTTAGCCACCTCCAAAGATTCTGAAGGTGTTGTTGTGGTTCTGTTCGCCGAGCTGGGAATTTGTCTTGCAAACGTCTCGTCCCCTGTCTCGGTGACATCCTCGGTGCTTGGGAGCCTCCTGGGAAGCGCTTCTGTGATGTTCCCTCCGGCATTTATAGTGGCCTGTCTCTGCCGCTTCCGGTTATCAGCTCGAGCTGTCCGCTGTAGTGGCCGGTATATTGGGTCCAGGTCGATGTGTTTGTTGATAGAGTCTGTGGATGAGTGCCATGCCTCTAGGAATTCCCTGGCTGTTCTCTGTTTGGCTTGCCCTATAATAGTAGTGTTGTCCCAGTCGAATTCATGTTGCCTGTCATCTGTGTGTGTGGCTACTAAGGATAGCTGGTCGTGTCGTTCCGTGGCTAGTTGGTGTTCGTGTATACGGATCGTTAACTGTCTTCCTGTTTGTCCTGTGTAGTGTTTTGTACAGTCCTTGCATGGGATTTTGTACACTACATTAGTTTTGCTCATGTTGGGTATCGGGTCCTTCGTTCTGGTGAGTTGTTGTCTGAGCGTGGCTGTTGGTTTGTGTGCTGTTATGAGTCCTAGTGGTCGCAGTAGTCTGGCTGTCAGTTCGGAAATGCTCCTGATGTATGGTAGTGTGGCTAGTCCTTTGGGTTGGGGCATGTCCTCGTTCCATTGTCTTTCCCTTAGGCATCTGTTGATGAAATTGCGGGGGTATCCGTTTTTGGCGAATACCTTGTATAGGTGTTCCTCTTCCTCTTTTTGTAGTTCTGGTGTGCTGCAGTGTGTTGTGGCCCTTTTGAATAGTGTCCTGATGCAACTTCGTTTGTGTGTGTTGGGGTGGTTGCTTTCATAGTTTAGGACTTGGTCTGTGTGTGGCTTTCCTGTAAACCTTTTGTGGGGAACTCTCCGTTCGGTGTTCTCTGTACCATCAAGTCTGGGAATGGGAGTTGGTTGTCCTTTTCTCCCACTCTAGTGAATCGGATTCCTGTGAGTGTGGCGTTGATGATCTGGTGTGTGTTCTCTATTTCTGTGTTTTTAATGATTACAAAGGTCTCATCCACATCTCTGACCCAGAGTTTGGGTTGAAGTTGTGGTAAGAAGGTGCACCCAGCAAATTTAAGCCATCAGCTGGTCCTCACGGTAGGAGGCAGCTCCCAGGCGAGCTAGAGTTCAAATGTCAACAGCTGCTCTTGTTCATCTTGACTGTATACCCCTGTAAGTCACCTATCCCGCCCAAGAAATCTAATCCATGACTGAAAGACCATGAATGCACCGAGCACTGTTCAAATCGCAGCAAAAAAGACACTGACACCTGTGAGTCCAGCAATCTCAATTTGGTGCTAGGGAACAAATCCCACAAGGAGCCGTCGATCTGTTCCAAACCAGACGCCCTCACCACATTTCCCAAAGTGTAGCCCAGACCGTGACTTTTCCAGCTGTTCCAAGCAGCTGCGAAGGGGAAGGTTCCCGGGAGCGAAACACCCTGGCCCGTCCACTCAACCCGAAACCAAACCGACTTTTATTGGTCACGCGAGCGAGAGAGAGACGAACTGAAATGAACGACAGGGCATTTGAAAAGTCAGCCGGCTCTTGTCTCAGAACGCTGAGCCCGTGAACGCAAAAGATAATTGTCAAATCAAAAGCCAGGTTCCTGCAGGAGAGATGTCAGAGAAGGGATCAGCGTTGGAGTCGTTGCATTGACCGGGATTCTGCAAAGACCGAGAAGAAGCTGTGAATAAAACAGCTTTGCAAAAACCGAAACAATGCCGAGCTGGGAGAACTGGCTACCCCCCCCCCCCCCCCACCCCACCCCACTTTCATTGCACAAGGATTTTGTTTGAAATTATTTTCAATTTATACTTAAAGGCTTCTTCAAAAGATTCAACCGGACCTATCAGAAGTCGTGTTTTTTTTTACACAGTAGGTGAGGGAAAGGTGAGATCCTCTTTTTTTTTTACCCCCTCAGATAGCCCGCGAGAACATGGCTTTTTTGTTTAATTGAGGCGTGATTGACAGAGGTCAGAGCTAATCTCGATACTCAGAGAGGGAAGGGTGTGGGCCAGCACGCCAAACTGAGATGTATTGAAGTGGTCATTGGGCCGCACATAGCATCATGTTGGATAGATGGGCTTCAGCTTGGTTTAACAGGTTGGCTGGCTCAACATCAATTTAAGGACCTCAACTCTGCAATTTTCTGTGTGCTTTTTTTTCCCCAAGTTCTTTCACAAGGGCTGTTTCAGTGTGATGAGGATTTCTACCCTTCCAGAAAACGGATTCCAGACTTTTCACCGTTTGGGGGGTGAAAAAGCATTTTCCTCACACTCCCCCTCCTCTCAATTGACTGCAGCTTGCCTTCGATCAATGCACCCAAACCGGCGAGATTCATCCCTCCTCTCCCCCCCTCCCAACAACTGCAGAAGGGTCTTCCCTCCCTGGCTGGCCACCAGCACACCATTGGGGGTGCCAAGTTGGGATGAATAAAAATCACACAACAGCCGATTATAGTCCCAACCTTGGAAGCGCTGACACTTCACCAGGTGGTTGTGAAGCAGGACCAGAAGATGCAGAATCCATCGCCAAAGGTAACATGGAACAGACCTACATGGTTGAACATGTTAAATTTTAGAGGGGATTTGGAATTTAAGAAATAAAATTCGCTGCACCCATGGCTGGAGTACACACCAATGGCCACACGACTGGAAGAATTTGAGCATAGTCGAAGCAGTGCAGGATTGGTCAAAGTGCAAGGCCAACAAAAGGTCATGGAGCGCGCCTTCACCAAAAAAAAACAACTGCAATCCCCACTTCCCCCCCCCGGAACTGAATGATATCGGTTCTTTTAATGTGTTCACCTCAGATATGTTTTAAGTCGCATTCTCAGGTCAGCTTAAGGTTTTGGAAAAATGAGGGGACATCTCAGCTCGGACGATGCAGCAAATGTGTCTGTCGGTATCCCAGTCTTGAGTCAGACTTGCCCTGTTTCCAAAGTGGGAATTTACAGACTTTCCACTTGGCTGCCTGCAGGTTCTGCATTCTTGAGCAAAAGCAGATGCCGAATAATACACGCGAACATATTTCTGCCAATACAAATTCACCCCATCAACTTATATGTGTGTGTGTGTGAGAGAGAGTGTACGAGAGAGAGAGAGACAAAATGAGTGAGTTCACAGGAGGTTGTGTGTGGACTTGCGTGTGTGTCCGCGCTTGGTAACGTGTTTGCTCAATGTATCATTACAACCCTGTGGTATCATTTGCTCTAAATTCTGATCCTGCCTCGCAACCACCCGACGAAGGAGCAGCGCTCCGAAAGCCAGTGCTTCCCCAAATAAACCTGACGGCGTGTGAGTTCTGACTTTGTCCACCCCAGCCCAGCACCGACTCCTCCAAATTACCGTTGCGAGGGTTGTGTGGAAGAAAAAAACTCACTGATGGGGGAAGAGGAACCAAACGGGTGTCGAGAGAACCCTGTATCGCGTCAAGGACTGGAAGGGACCCGGGAATGATCTGACCTTGCATGTGAGGGAGGGGCAACTTCAATAAGGCATTCTGGAAGGGTAAGGGGGCGATCGTTCTGATATGAATGTGAATGGGACTGTGCTCGCAATACGATTGAATGTTCCAAAGCCAGTGTCTCGACCTGTGTGTGTGTGAATTGAATGGTCCGGATGAAGTTTGGGCAGCTCAGTGCGGCGTGAAAAGGACACAGCAAGGCGAAAACCCTGAAACCGCCTTTCAAAGAGTGATGACACCAGGGATAGTGAAGAGAGAAGACAACATAAAATAGTTATGAGTGATTGTACCCCATCCAGTGCAGAACAAGAATGCCTCTTCATCAAGCCGCTCCGAAGCATTGAGAAGGTGATGTCCTAGTGGTAGTCCCTCCTCACTGTAAATCCACGGAACCAGGCGATACAGATTTGAATTCTCCCACAACAAGTGGTGGAATTCTAAGTCAATAAATACCCAAAGACCGCCCACGCTATGAACATCCTTTGGGGAGAGAGAATCTAATCAACACCATGTTGACGTTCAATGGCATTACCATTACTGAATTCCTCACTCTCAACATCCTGGATGATTTATATTTGAGAATTAAGAGGCTAATGATGATCCTGAGTCCATTGATGATTGTTTGGCACATCCATTTGATTCATTCATGTCCTCTTTGGAAAGGAAACTGTCCCCTAACTTCGTCTGGACTAAGAGCAGCACCAATTCCTAATTCCTCTCTGGGCAGTCAAGGGCGGGGAATGAATGCTTCCTGAGAAGGAGACAACGCTCATCCCAGGACTGGTATTTTAAAAAATAAAAGTGCTTTCGAGTTCCCCCAGCACTGGACAAGACATTGGAGGCTGCAAGTGGAGAAGTGAGTGAAAAGGCAGAACGTGGGGAGGGGGGGATACATTTGGACAAACACAGAGGGAACCGTTGACACTGGAGAAACTGGAGAACTCACCAATTCGTCCGAAGGAAGGTTCCACATCCCCAACAAAATATGGAATCTTCCAAACCATCAGTCTGAAACTTTCTGGGAAGCTGTATTGTTTTTTTTTTGCCTGCAACTTTTAAGGAATGAACTGGAGTCTTGCGATTTTCCAGAAAAAAAATATGTTGACAGATTGTCAATGTTGCTGGTCAGACCATGGTCACTCACCCTCGGGAAGGTGGTGGTCAGCTGACTTCCTGTACCCCATTTGTTGCAGCAAGAGTCCGATACTCTCAGGGTAGCCATTTTTATTCAGTAAGAAAGGAGCAGAATCGATGGGCCAAATGGTCCCAGTTCTAATCTTGTCTCCTGTGGTTTCTACCTCTCTGTGTGTCTTTATCTCTCTCTCTCTCTCTGTTTCTTCCTTTCTCTCGTCTCTCCCTCTGTCTTCCTCTCTGTTCTCAGTCTCTCAATCTCTGTCCGCCCCCTTCCCTCTCACTCTCTCTGTATTTTCCCTTTTTACATGTCAACCTTTCTCTCCTTATTTATACAACTTCATGCTCCCCTTTCTGCCTTTTTGCTCATTTTCCTCAATTGCAGACTCTTAACATCTTTCCGAGTGCAGGGAACTGCAAAACACTGATATGGGGGGGGGGGGGGGGGTTGTGGGACCCTTGCATTCTCACCCTACTCTGAATGGAGTGTTATCTGTAATAGTGCTTTTGGGGCTGTCCTCTCTCCTCACTTTCTTTGGTGCCAACGTCCTGAAAGTGGGCTTCAAGACCCTCACCCTTCGCCAGCCATTCCAAACGGCATTGAGCAATCCGATCCGGGTCGCGAGATTCGTACATACAAGTCGCAACATGAATTCTAGCGTTGGTGCATTCGATGCTACTGAAGGCCCAGAATGCACTCCTGTGTGAATGATCGTCCTGAATGCCTTGTTCCTCCTCACAGCTGGTCGGTTTTGTGACACAGGTAAAATTTACAACTACAGACCAGAGATGGAAAGGTAAGGGGCATCGGTGGGGGACACAGGAAGGACCTTCTATCCCCGATCAAGGGAGTCAATGACTCAGGGGCTGGGGACAGAGAGGAATAGAGATGTACGGCACGGAAACAGACCCTTCGGTCCAACCCTGTCCGTGCCGACCCAGATAGCCCAACCCAAGCTAGTCCCACCTGCCAGCACCCGGCCCATATCCCTCCAAACCCTTCCTATTCATATACCCATCCAAATGCCTCTTAAATGTTGCAATTGTACCAGCCTCCACCACATCCTCTGGCAGCTCATTCCATACACGTATCACCCTCTGAGTGGAAACGTTGCCCCTTAGGTCTCTTTTATATCTTTCCCCTCTCACCCTAAACCTATGCCCCTCTAGTTCTGGGCTCCCCCACCCCAGGGAAAAGACTTTGTCGATTTATCCTATCCATGACCCCTCGTGATTTCATAAAACTCTTTAAGGTCACCCCTCAGCCTCCGACACTCCAGGGAAAACAGCCCCAGCCTGTTCAGCCTCTCCATATCCCTCAACTCCTCCAACCCTGGCAACATCCTTGTAAATCTTTTCTGAAGCGTTTCAAGTTTTACAACATTTTTCCGATAGCGAGGAGACCACGGTGGCACAGTGGTTAGCACTGCTGCCTCACATCGCCAGAGACCCCGGTTCAATTCCCGCCTCAGGCGACTGACTGTGTGGAGTTTGCACGTTCTCCCCGTGTCTGTGTGGGTTTCCTCCCACAGTCACAAAGATGTGCAGGTCAGGTGAATGGGCCATGCTAAATTGCTCGTAGTGTTGGGCAAATGTAGGCGGATCGGTGTGGACTTGTTGGGCCGAAGGGCCTGTTTCCACACTGTAAGTAATCGAACCATTGCCCCTGGAGGTTCAATGGCGTTACAATCCCTGAATCCCTCCATTGTCAACATCCTGGAGATCGCCATTGATTGAGAACCTAACCATTATCACTTGCTGCTCAGTGGCACTACCATCACTGAATCCCTCTCCTGTCAAAATCCAATCATTGCCCATCGTGGTTCAATGGTGTTCCCATTAGTAATTCCTCAACTATCAGTGTTGGAACACTTACCACGTGATGTTGCAGGTTGACCTGGGCATGACCCACTGCTGGATTTGCATGATAAGTGCCCTTTGTTGTGCGCAAATTCCACGATTTGGCGACCCTTGGTAGGATGGGTGGAGATTGGATAGAGCTCTGCTACATTACACAATGAACAATGAGTCCCAGGCGTACGGGGAAGTAGGGAAGGGTTAATAGGGGAGGGTGAGGACTGCAGATGCTAGACCGTCACAGAGGATACTGTACAAAGCACAGCAGGTCAGGCAACATCCAAGTGGCAGGAGAGTCCATGTTTCGGGGGGGAAGGGCCTTTCATCAGAAGAGGGAAGGAGGATGAAAAGTAAACGGGGGGGGGGGGGAGGAGCGGTGGGACTGGGGCAAGGTCCTTAGAATGGGGACAGGTTGATGCAGATGATAAGTGATCCATCAGTTAGTAAGGTGGTGGGCATCGGTGGGAAGGTCATGGCAAGAGGGTGGTTCCAAGTTGGAGGATTAGGTCTGGGGTGGGATGGGGGGGGGTTGGGGAGATTTGGAAACTGATGAATTCAGCCGTGTGTTTGTACGCTTCCAATTTCCGGTGGCTTTGTGGAGGCAATGGGGGACGTCTAGAATTCAAATGACGTCGGGGGGATTTGGACGGGGAGTTGGCCAGAGCCAGGGATGCTCCCTGAACAGTCGTGTGCTTTTTGGGAGAGAAGGGGTAGCATTTGGCCGTGCCTAGTGAGTGCTATCAGCACTGACAGTGGTGGTGTGACCTCAGGGTTCGGGGGGCATCGGGGGGGGTGTGATGAGGCGTGAGGTTGGACCGTCCTGGTTTGTTTACATCATAGTGTTGGAGGCTGACTGGAGGCCTCGTAGAAGTATTTGGTCATTGAGAGGTACAGCACAGAAACAGACCCTTCAAGTCCAACTCGTTCATGATGACCAGATGTCCCAAACGAATCCCAACACGCTTGGCAGCACCCGGTTCATATCCCTCCAAACTGTTCCTGTTCATATGACCATGTGTGTTCCTCTGTCGCTGTGTGTGTGTGTATGTATCTCTGTCTCCATCTCTCCCTCCCCCATGTCTCTCTCTGCGTATTTTCTCTTTCCCCAGTTTCAACCTATCTCTCTTTGTTTGTCCAACAGCGTGTTCCCTTTTCTGCGTTTTGACTCATTTCCCCACTTGAGGACTCCAATGTCTTCCCACTGGGGTGAACTGAAGGGCATGGGTGTGCAGAGGTTTGCGGCACCCACCTCCTTCCCCTCGTCTGAATGGGATGTGATTGGGAACGGCGCGTGCTTGGTTGCCCTCTCCCTCTGACCTTCAAGCCTCTCAACGCTCACACCCTCGGCTGGTCGTTCCAAATGACATTTCGCCGTCCAATCTTTGTCTGGAATGTCAGATTCGGTCCACACAGGTCGAGATGCTGGCTTTGTCGCATTCCATCCTTTGGGAAGCGTTTGCATCTGAACGATTGACCCTTACCCATTCCAGACACCGGACTTGAAGCCGCTCCTCCACGTTCAGCTGTTCTGACTGACGCATTGTGCGATGCGGGATTCTCTCTTGCCCCTGCCTCTCGTTTGTTCCCATTGCGCAGTTCCGCCACACACACACACACACACACACACACAACTTTGGCTGACACACATGCAGCCGTTTGCAACTGTAGATCTGAGAAGGAAATATAAGGGGCGTAGGTAGTTAACAGAGAATCCTCTTTACTTTTGATGGAGGGATCAATGAATCAGTTGGAGGGGAATCAATTTAAGGCAAGTGGCAGAAATTTAGATGAGGTGGGGTATGAGGAAATGATTCCTCACCCAGACAGTGAAGAATCTGGAGTCCATTGCCTGCAAGATTGGACTCGTGCGAAGATGCCCTTCACTCTGAAGGGGTGGTTCCCAATTTACGATGTCACGGCTGACCAGATTATCGGTCAAGTTCTTGAAAAATGGGATCGATGTTATTTGTAATAGAAGCTGTGGTCTGAGGGGAGTTTCGTTTGGTGTAGGTCTGCCTCCCCAACTACCCCTGCACTCTCAATAATATGTTGAAATTCTTCCAGTCATGTGATGATTGGAACTGTACTCTAACAGATCTGCAAACAGGTTTTGATCCATTTTCCCTTGGCCCATTGCGTTTCATCCTATTACCACTCGGTAATCCCTCACTATCAATGCCCTGGGGGTCCCGTAGAAAGAGAAGCTAACCAATGCCCCCGTGACGTTTAATGGCGTTACCACCACTGACACCCACCCACGATCAATATTCTGGGGTTTCACACTGAGAGAGAATCCCACCGTCATACTTGAAGTCACCATCACTTAATGCTCACCTTCAACAGCACAGGGGTTACCATTCGGAGAGAATTTAACCATCGCCTCCTTGAGGTTCAATGGTATTTTAACTACGCCTTGTCTGATAAATGATTCATGCCACTGGTATAAAACGAATAACCTTTGGTTTTAAGCCACATTCACACAAAAGGCAGACAGGCAAATATTGTGTGGGTGGCATGGTGGCTCAGTGGTTAGCACGGCTGTCTCGCAGTGCCAAGGAATCTAATCTGTACCTTGTAAGAGAGTTAAAATCCAACAGCGAAAGCCCCACGTGTTCGGAATCAGATACAATATGATGTGCGCTCCAGCTACTGGAGTATCTGGCTGCGTGGAAACAACAACAAAAAAAAAATTAAAATTAGGACAATCAGTTTAAATTATACCCCCAAAATACCAAACTCCAATCAAGTGCGAAATAAGTAGACTGACATTCGTAAAAGCCAATCCAATGTTCTGGGGTATAAGACTGGGGAAAAATGAACAGTTGGGAGGTGAACTGCCAATCGACCAGGATGTAAACAGCTTACCTGAAAAATATCTCCCTTAAAAGTGCCTTTTCGATCAGTAACCTGTGAAACAAAACTCACGACGAAGAAAAGAAGGCACAGGAAGATCCGAAAAGAAGATCTGAAAGTGGCCAGGTTTTGAGACAAGAAGTATTGTTTTGTAAATCTTAATTGGGGGTATTACCCGACTCGTATTATAGATTCGAATAAGGGCTTGTACATAATTGTGAGTTAAGTATTCTCTGTTATACTTTAGGAAATATAGTTGTTAATTTTTACTTTAAATAGTTCACTAGCCACTCGAATATTTACAGATTACTTGCACAGGATAAATATTTTCTGCGTTGCTGGTTTTAAATTAAGCAGGAGGGTTTAGCCCGTGTTATAATCGTTTCTGAGCTCGGATCCGTGATCTGAACTGGCTTAGACAGGTATGAATAGATTTGGGGGTGCAGAAAATCCTAGCAGATGTAACCGATTGCAGGTTAGTGTGCTCGACCCTTTAATGAAATATAGGTGAGGCAATTTGTTTAATTTCGGCTCTTAAAATTGCTAAAGAGGCTCTGAGATTTAAAGATGAATCTCAAATTTGACAAGGCAGTTTAGAAGGAAAGAAAAATGCTACACTTTAGAATTAGCAAATACGTTAGATTTGGGTTGAACCGAGGACTAAAGTGAAGCGGAAAATGTGAAGGTTTTATTCAAACACTTTGGTGTGTCAGAGAACAGGCAAGTGCAGGAAGAGAGAAAATCTTAAATTACAACCGAGGAAAATGGAGTTCGAAAAAAAAAATGAAGGGAGTCAGAGGAAAGAGAGGGAGATGAAAGAGAGATGTACGAGGGACAGCGAGAGGAAAGAGAGAGAGAGAGAGAAGGTTCTTAGCTGAGCAAGGAGAGACAGAGAAGAAAGGGAGAGAGAAGGAAAGAGAGAAGAGAGACAAAAAGAGAGAATTTGAACCTGAAAAGTCGCAACTTAGTCAGTCAAGTCATGTCAACAGAATGGAGATTAAAAGAGAAGGACGTGATCCGTCTATAGATGTCAAAACTCTGTCACATTTAAACGCGAAGGTTGTAGAAGCCTTCCTTATTTCATTTGAAAAATTGGTTGGGCAGATGGTTCGGTTTAAAAACTCACTTCCAGAGATGGTAAGAATCCAAGTGGTGGAACAGAAGGTTCAGGAAATGAGAGGACAGCCGAATTAGCAGACTTAGACACCTCGGTGAGTGATAAGCTCCCAACGAGAATTTCGCCCCGTGAGAGAAGGAAGGAGGGAGAAGGGGAAATCCTACTCTCCTAAACCAAGTGTAGAGAGCACTGGAAAGTGTTTGCCATAGCTCAATAAAAACAGAAGGCCAAGCGGTCGGAAAGGAGGCGAAAGGCCTCAGGTGTTTCCACGGCGATAAGGAGGGACACAGTGCTTGTCATTAAAGCAAGGCATTGTGGGAAAAGATGTGGCAAAAAAGGCTAAGCCAGTCGCCTTAGGGAAGGGGATTCCCAAGAAGAGCTGAGGAACTACAGGAGAAGTGCACAATCTAAACAGGGGCTGGGTATGGAGTTGGCACCTGACCTTTGCAAACAATTCGCCTCTGTGGGTAAAGTTTACTCGAAAAGAATTGGGGGGGGGGGGGGGGAGAAGGACAAGAGGTTAAGTTTTTGAGAGAGACCTGTTCTCTGGTCGCCTCACTTTAGGAACGATGTGGGAGCTTCGGAGAGGGTGCAGAGGAGATTTACCAGGACGTTGCCTGGAATGGAGAGTAGGTCGTCCGAGGATTGGTTGAGAGTGCGAGGCCTCTTCTCGTTGGAACGGCGAAGGATGAGGGGTGACTTGATCGAGGTTTATAAGATGATCAGGGGAGTAGATAGAGTAGACAGTCAGAAACCTTTTCCCCGGGTACAACAGAGTGTTACAAGGGGGCATAAATTTAAGGTGAAGGGTGGAAGGTATAGGGGGGATGTTGGGGGTGGGTTCTTTACCCAGAGAGTGGTGGGGGCATGGAATGCGCTGCCCGTGGGAGTGGCAGAGTCAGAATCATTGGCGACCTTTAAGCGGCAATTGGATAGGTACATGGATGGGTGCTTAAGCTAGGACAAATGTTCGGCACAACATCGTGGGCCGAAGGGCCTGTTCTGTGCTGTATTGTTCTATGTTCTATGTTCTAACCAGACGCTGATAATAAGGAATGGCTGAATATGCACTCTTTCTGGTCTGCTACCCTAAAGTGTAGTAATTTGTGGGATAGATGGACAGAAATTTAGCGTTCCCTTATGTAAGTTCAGGTTGGATTAAATCTGGGGAAGTTACAGTGGGAGTGATCGGTACAGTCTCAATTCCCGGAATTCACTTTGTGCTGGGGAGTGATTTGGTAGGATCCAAGGTGGGAGTGACACCCCTCGCTGTGGAGAAGCCCCAAGGAAGACCAAGACACTGAGGTGTCAAAACAGAAATATCCCGGTATTTTCCCCAGACTGTGTGGCAGCCAGATCCCACCACCATCAACCAAAGAGAAACTGCTGGAAAATCTCAGCAAGGTCTGTCAGGAGAGAAAAAGAGCTGACGTTTCGAGTCTAACCGACCGTTTGTCGAAGCTTTTAGACTCGAATCGTCCTGGAAGCTCTGTTCTGTCCTGGAAGACGCTGTCAGACCCCGCTGAGATTGCCCAGCGTTTTCTCTTTCTGGGTTTGAGATTCCGGCATGCGCAGGAATTTGCTCTTATCCCACCCTCGTAAGTCGCAGCGCGAGGCGAAAAGTGAAGGGACAGCTCCAGGAGTGGAAGTTCAGTTCGCGGACACGCTGTTAATGCTGCAGGGAAAAAAAAAATAATAAAACCTGATCAGGCAGTGGGTCAGACAGCCGGATTTAGTTCAGAGAGGCTCAGGGAGTCACAACAACAAGACGAGCCAATAAAAGATTTATACGTCGATGCGTACTCAGAAAAGGAGTCAGAGTATATTCCAAAAGGTTATTATTTGAAAGAAAGAATGCTAAGGTAGAATTGGAGACCACGGCAGGTTAGTGCAGGGGAGCAATAGGCCGAAGTGCCCCAGATTGTTTTGCCGGTAGTATACAGAGAGGAAGTGTCACGGGTATCACGTGAACCACCTGTAGGAGTTCACCGAATAGTAGTAAAGACTCGGACTCAGGTAAAGGACATTTTTATTGGCACAAGGATGTGAGAAACCTTTTGCCACATATGGCACGCACGCCAAATGGTTGGGAAGCCACAGGTGGTAATAAAACTTTGTTGCCAATTCCTGCATTTGAAGGACGTTTCGCACGGGTGATAATTGATTCTGTCGGTCCCCGCCCGAGAGCGAAAAGTGGGAGCTGGGGACACGTTAGCCATAACGGATGCGTCCACCAGATTTCCAGAGGCAAATCCATGACAGGGTATCAAGGCAAAAAAGGGTAGCAGAGGAACGAGTAGGTTTCCTCACACAGGAATTGTATTGTATCCGTTGCTCCCGATGCGGTCTCCTCTACATTGGGGAGACTGGGCGCCTCCTAGCAGAGTGCTTTAGGGAACATCTCCGGGACACCCGCACCAACCAACCACACCGCCCCATGGCCCAACATTTCAACTCCCCCTCCCACTCTGCCGAGGACATGGAGGTCCTGGGCCTCCTTCACCACCGCTCCCTCACCACCAGACACCTGGAGGAAGAATGCCTCATCTTCTGCCATGGAACACTTCAACCCCAGGGCATCAATGTGGACTTCAACAGCTTCCTCATTTCCCCTTCCCCCACCTCATCCTAGTTTCAAACTTCCAGCTCAGTTACTGTCTCCTTGACTTGTCCGACCTGCCTATCTCCTTTTCCACCTATCTACTCCACCCTCTCCTCCCTGACCTATCACCTTCATCCTCTCCCCCACTCACCCATTGTACTCTATGCTACTTTCTCCCCACCCCCACCCTCCTCTAGCTTATCTCTCCACGCTTCAGGCTCACTGCCTTTATTCCTGAAACGTCGATTTCGCTGCTCGTTGGATGCTGCCTGAACTGCTGTGCTCTTCCAGCACCACTAATCCAGTATTCAACGGACCATTCCAGGCCTGGTAGAGGACTCACATCAGTGACGTGCAATCGTCTTCTTTGCCTCATTGAAACCTTGTCTTCGCCAAAACATCAGCCTCTCCACGTATTCAGCGAGTTCTCCCCAAATGGGGAACAAGTCGCAACTGGTGCAAATCTGGGCACACCGCCAACTCCCAGAAGGTCCTGCAGGAATACTGAGAGAGTTGGCCCAGTCTTCAACGAGGAATCAAGTGGGCTAAAAGGGGTCATGAAATAGCTTTAGCGAGTAGAATTAAGGAGAAGGCCAAATCCTTTTATTCTTATATCAGAAGCAAGGGGGTAACGAGAGAAAGGATTGGTCAACTGAAGGAGAAGGAAGTCTGTGTGTCGAACCTGAGAAAATGATCGGAAAGTTGGCAGGTGACACGAAGGTTGGTGGAGTAGCAGAAAGGAATAGGGGTCTGTCAAAGAACACAGGAGGATAGCGATAGACTGGAGAGTTGGGTAGAGGTGGAGTTCAATCCAGGCAAATGGGAAGTGACGCATTTTGGGAAGTCTACATCTGGAGCGAATTACACAGTCAACAGAAGAGCCTTGGGAAAAGTGGGTGAGCAGAGAGATCTGGGGGAGTTCGGGTCCATTGTACCCTGAAGGCAGAACTGGGTAGAGTGTTCAAGATGTCATTCAGTACACTTGCCTTCATCGGACGGAGCACTGAGGAGAAGAGCTGGCAGTTCATGTTAAGTTCGTACAAGACATTGGTTCAACCATAGTCAGGATACGGTGTCCAGTACTGGTTACCCCATTGCCAAACGGATCTGGGTGCCGTGGAGAGGGTGCCGAGACGTTTGGACAAGGACGTTGCTTCCCGTGGAAAGCGCTGGTTGTGAAGAGAGATTGAATCGGTTGGGATGGTTTCAACTGGGGAAAAAAAGGAGACTGTGTGGGGACTTGACACAATTATGAAGGTTGGAGACAGGTTAGACGGAGATCAGCTTTCCCCCCCCCCCCCCCCCCCCGGGTGAAGGATTCAATAACGAGAGGTCACGCTTTCAAGGGCGAGAGGTGAAAGATTTCAGGGGGATATACGCAGCAAGTACTTTACACAGAGGGTGGGAGGTGCCTATAACGCGTTGACAGCGGAGGTAGTAGAGGCGGGCACGATGGATTCATTCAAGATGTATCAGGACAGATGCAAGAGAAGGTGGGGAGCAAAGGGACTCAGATGTATCAGATTCGGGCGACAGGTTTAGACAGTGGATTTGCATTGGTTTACTCCTGGGCTGTAAATTTTCTTTCTTCTTTGTTCTTCGTCCCCAGACGTTTAACGGCGTGAATTTGTTAATTGTGAGAGGGTTGGGAAGGAGTTGACCTTCCTCAACTGAGTTTGCCCGTCTGTCCTTTTGGTGGATGGGGCTGGAAAACGAAGGTCCTTGGGTTGAGAGCGTAGTCACCGATTCGATTACTTTGTCATACCGTCCAGCTCGACCAGCAGGATCAAGACTCAAGAGAACGGCACAGGATCAGGCCCTTCGGCCTTCCAAGCCTGAGCTGATATATTTTGCCCTTCCAGACTTAAACTGGTTCTACTTGCAGGATCCATCTCCCTCTCTTCCCTTCCCTATTCGTCCAGGCGTTTCTTGAACGCTTCTATCCCGTCTGCTTCCATCGTTTACTCTGGAAGCACGTTCCAGGCACTCCCCGCCCTTTGGGTGAAAAACCCACTTCCCCCATTTCACTGACAGTTGCCCCAAAGTTATCCCACCGCCCACACATTTCTGAGTCTTCCACCGAAAAGGCCAAACCCGGAATTGAAATGTGATTCCTGGGGGATTGCTGACTCGAAGGACTTGCCGGGCGAGATTCGAGAATCGGTCAGGGTTCGTGTTTCGCTGCACAGTGAAGGTAAAGGTAGAAATTGTGACTCGGATCTGCTGCCCGTGCCCCTTCTGATGAAGTGTGGCACCATCCAGGAACAAAGGGATCCATTAGATTGGCATGCCATCCACAAACAGACACTCCCTCCCTCCCCCAACACACACACACCACTGCACCATCGATAAGACATCTATAAAGCTCTTTCCACAGCACCTTCCCCACACATTCCTGGACACAAATAAACCAAAATAGAATCTCAACCAAGGCGAGGGCTATTCTCAAGAGCACACAGGCGCTTGGTCCCACTCAGCAACGGAGTAACAATCTTCAGAGGGCAACCTTCTCCCAGTCAGTTATAAATACACTTGGGTCACTTTGCCACATTCCCCAGTGTTTGTACAACAGAGTCGATTCACTTTATCTGCCTTTACCCCATCGTCCTTTCCCAACCGCAGACAAAGCCATGGGACCTTGAGGAAGCGTGAATCAGTGGCGCAGCTGTTGGGAGGGGAAGGGGTTAACTCAAGTGGTTTGTTCAGTAAACGCATCCCAGTCTCTGAGGGCGCTGAGTGTGTCCCTGAAGGGGACGCGTTCTCTGATTAATAAGGGCACATTTCGAGGTGGGAATCTCACACTGCGAGGGGAGTAGTGCGTCAGGCACAAGCAAGCTCCAGAGAGCAGAGCGAGGAGAGGTTGGAACCTGAGAACACTGAAACTTCTGGTGCACAGAGAAGTTGAGAATAAGCGTTGAACCGTCAAATCAGGTGTATTTGGTCCTCCTCAGTATCCAGCAGGTATACTACCCACTCCTCGCTGCTGTTGCTGTTCCCAGTAAGTGACCGCGTTGGTGTTTTACAGATCTGTCCCTGTCCCTGACTCCGCAGAGCTCTCCTCTGTTGTGATTCCTGTTGTGTAACCCGAGCGACGGACTTCACATTCGGGAGCCCAGTTTTTCTCATCACCCGGCAGAATCCACAATCCCCCACACCGGCCAACGCTCAGCGAGTGTGCTCAGTTAGACGGTGGAACAGGAGGAAGCCATTTGGCCCATTGAAACTTCTCTGGCCTTCACTGAGACCACGGCTAACCCAATAGTACCCAACACCACTTTTCCGAGACGATATCTCCATTTCCAGTCTGATGAGAAATCGAAGTCCCTTTCTCTCTCAGCCTTGAATGACCCAACCACAGCATCCCTCCCTGGTCACGAGTCCCATAGACTCAATCCTCACGGAGAGGAAAAAGCTGTCTTCATCTCTGTCTTCAATCGACCATCCCTTACTTTGAGGTAATTCCCTCTGGTGCAAGTCGGAACCATTTCCAGGTTGACTCAGAACCTCCCAAGTGGACACAGCCATCTTCGCTCAGAATTGAGATTGGACCAGGATAGTCACTGTTTCGGATCTTCGCTGGGCGGTGCCATATTAGAACCAGATGCATTTTATTCCTAACCATTGGCGACAGTTTCCTCGTCATCGTTGGACTCGTTTGAATCAAGATTGGACGATATGCCACAGAGGGGCGCCGACCCTGGTTCACGCCTTTTTTTTTATCTGTGTTTCTGAACGAGCAGTGTAACAATAACTACGGGCTGCATGTCGACTCAGTTGTTTTGCAACGCCGCCTCACAGCTTCAATTCCAGTCTCGGGCCACTGTCGGTTTGCACAAAAACTCCCCGGTTCTGGTCGGTTTACTGCAGCTGTTCTGGTTGCGTTGCACGTTCCAAGGAGGTGTAGTTCAGGTGAATTGGCCGTGACAAAGTTGCCCAGATTGTTCCGGAAGGTGTAGGTTAGGTCAGTGGGAATGTAAAGTAATGAGGAAGGGATTCGGTCTGGGTGGGAGACCCTTCAGCGGGTCGGTGTGAATGTGTCGGGCCTCGTGAGCTGTTTCCACACTGTCGGGATTCTATGACAAAGTCACTAGGACATGCTCTCCCCCAAATCCCACCCTGTACTTTAAAATACTGTTTGCAAGCAGCCAACCTCACCTCAGAGACTCCAGCAGGATAGTTGGCTGGTGCCCTCGGACAATCCAGTCTATCCCTTCTAACAGTAACTCTCCCACAACCTTTGAGACTGGCTCTGATTTAAACCATATTGAGGGAGGGATTCGTTGGAGGGAGAGAGAGAGAGAGAGAGAGAAGTTAACCAGGGCTGTGATGGTCCAATGGTCTGAGGACTGGCGGATGGAGTTTAATTTCGATAAATGTGAGGTGTTGCATTTTGGAAACGCAAATCCCGGAAGGACGTATACACTTAATGGTGAGGTCCAGGGAGTGTTGCTGAACAACGATACCTTGAAGTGCAGATTTATAGTTCCTTGAAAGTGGAATCGCAGGTCGATATGATCGTGAAAAAGACGGTTTAATATGCTTCCATTCGTTGGTCAGAGCATTGAGTATCGGATTTGGGAAGTCAAGTTGCGGCTGTACAGGAGATTGGTCACTGCATTGAGTATCGGATTTGGGAAGTCGATCAGGAGATTGGTTCGAGCACTTGTGGAGTTTTGTGTGCAATTCTCTGCTGCAGGAAGGACGTTGTGAATCTTGAAAGAGTTCAGAAAAGATTTACAAAGTTGTGGCCAGGGATGGAGGGCTTAAGTTATAGGGAGAGGCTAAATAGCCTGGCGCTGTTTACACTGGAGTGCTGGAGGCAGGGGGATAATCTTATAAAATCCTGAGAGGCATAAATCCTGAGAGGGTAAACGGACAAAGTAATATTCCCGCAGTGGGGGAGTGCAGCACGAAAGGGTCCAGATTTGGAATGAGGGGAAAGGTTTAAAGGGCACCTGAGGAGGTAACATTCAGACTCAGAGGGTGGTGCCAGAGGAAGAGATGGAGACTGGTACAACTCCACATTTTAAAAGGCATCGATGATGACACGAATAGGAAGGGTTCCGAGGCATATGGGCCAAACGCTGGCAAAAGGGTTCTGGATTAATTTACAACATCTGACTGCCATGGACAAATTGGACTGGAGGTTCGGTTTCAGCGCTGGAGAGCACAATCCCTTCTCAATTCTGAGTGACTGCCAACGACGTTTGGTCAGCCCGAGTGTGTTGTGGGGGGCTGCTCTCAAAATGCCATCTCTGAGTGTGGATGAGAACTTCACCGACGACAAGGGTGAGGAAGTCAACTATGGATGGGGTCAGAAGAGGAGCGAATGCAATGTAAGACCAATTCATCAGAATGTCACAACGACAGATATTTTCCAGGATATAGATGCTACAGGACAGAGAGGGAAGGAAAAGCAGGGGAGGATGATGATCAGAGATGATATCACGGCTGTGTTAATAGAGGACACGAAGGAGGGATTGAGTAGAGAGGCATTATGGGTGGAACTGAGAAATACGAAGGGTGCAGTTCCATTGTTGGGGCTGTATTACAGGCCTGCCAACAGTGAGCCTGAGATAGAAAAATAAGTAAGTGACCAGATTACGAAAAGATGCACAGGCAACAGGGTGGTGGTGAACGGAGATCTTTATTTTCCCTACATTGACTGGGATACACTTCGTTTCCGAGGTCGGAATGGGACAGAATTCATAAGAAGCTTCTCGGAGACATTTCCAGAGTGATATGCCAAGAGGCTGACGATGGAATGGGCCGTATTGGACCTTGTGTTTGGGTAAGGAGCCAGGCCAGGTGGGAGAGGCTGCAGTGGGAGATTCCTTTGGGATTAGCGACCACAGCTCTGGCAGTTTTGGAATACTCATAGGCGAAGATGAGAGTTGTCTGAAGTGAGGAGGACTAAACCAGGCTGAGGCCAATGATACCAAAATTCGGCAGGAGCTGGGCAATGTGGATTCGACTCAGCTCTTTGAAGGGAAGTCCACATTTGATGTGCGGGAGGCTTTCAAAGCTAGGTTCAATATAGTGTCGGAAGAACATGTCCCGTTATAAGGAAAGGAGAGGCACGGCAAGATCCAAGAACCGTGGAAGACAAGAGAAATCGTACGACGGGCCAAGAGGGAAAGGAAAGCGTACAACAAGGTCCAGGCAGCTGAGACCAGAACGGGCCCAGGAGGAATATCGGGAGAGTCGGACCAGTTTGAAACAAGGAATCAAGCGGTGCTAAAAGGGGACATGAGATTGCTTCAGTTAGCATGAAATAAGGAAAAACGCAAAGCCTTTAATTCTTATGTCAGCGGATAACGAGAGAAAGAATTGCTCCACTAAAGGATAAGGAAGGAAGGTCGTGTGTCGGACCCGAGAAAATGGGTGAGATTCTCGATGATGACTCTGCGTCCGGGTGCACTGAGGAGAGGGACGTGATGAATATTGAGGTTCGAGACCGAGGTTTGATTAGTCTGGATCACAGTGACGTAAGTTGGGAATGTGTGTTGGGGAAGCGAGAGGACACATCCACAGCACCGGATGGGATCCATCCCCAGTTGCTGAGGGAGGTGAGAGAGGGAATGGCTGTGGCCGTGACAGGCAACTTTGTAGCATCTATAAACATAGGTGAGGTGCTGGAGGACTGGAGGGTTGCTCATGTCATTCCCCCCTGTACAAGAAGGGTGGTCCGGGCAACCGCAGACCAGTGGGCCTGACCTCAGTGGTGGGAAAGTTGCTGGAGAAAGCACTGAGGGGTAAAACCTACTTATATTTGGAAAAGAATGGGCTTATCAGTAATAGGACGTATGGTTTTGTGCTGAGGAGATCATGCCTTAGCAACTTAATAGAGTTCTTTGATAGATGAGAGAAGGGCGGTAGATGTCATATACATTGACTTTAGTAAGGCATTTGATCAGGTTCCCCATGGTAAACTAATGGAGAAACTGAAGTCACATGGTGGGCAGGGTGCTCTAGCTGGGTGGATAAGAGCTGGTTGAGCAACAGGAGACACAGAGTAGTCGTTGAAGGGAGGTACTCGAAATGGAGAAATCAGACCATAAGACGTAGGAGTGGAAGTAAGACCATTCGGCCCATCGAGTCCACTCCGCCATTCGATCATGGCTGATGGGCACTTCAACTCCACTTACCCGCGTTCTCCCCGTAGCCCTTAATTCCTCGTGACATCAAGAATCTATCGATCTCGGCCTTGAAGACATTTAGCGTCCCGGCCTCCACCGCGCTCCGCGGCAATGAATTCCACCGGCCCACCACTCTCTGGCTGAAGAAATGTCTCCGCATTTCTGTTCTGAATTGACCCCCTCTAATTCTAAGGCTGTGTCCACGGGTCCTAGTCTCCTCCCCTAACGGAAACAATTTCCTAGCGTCCACCCTTTCCAAGCCATGTATTATCTTGCACGTCTCTATTAGATCTCCCCTTAATCTTCTAAACTCCAATGAATACAATCCCAAGATCCTCAGCTGTTCCTCGTATGTTAGACCAACCATTCCAGGGATCATCCGTGTGAATCTCCGCTGGACACGCTCCAGTATGTCCCTCCTGAGGTGTGGGGACCAAAACTGGACACAGTACTCCAAATGGGGCCTAACCAGAGCTTTACCAAGTCTCAGTAGCACGACGGTGCTTTTATATTCCAACCCTCTTGTGATAAACGACAACATTGCATTCGCTTTCCATTCGAAATGCATTCGCAATGTGACCAGTGGGGTTCCACAGGGGTGCCCGCTATTATTTGTGATATACATGAATGATTGGAAGAGGGCAGTGTTGGTATCACCAGCAAGTTAGCAGGTGACACGAAGATCGGTGGAGGAGAGAAAGCACAGGGGACGGTCAAAGAATACAGGAAAATATAGATAGACTGGAGAGTTGGGTGGGGTAAAAACGATGACTGCAGATGCTGGAAACCACATACTGGATTCGTGGTGCTGGAAGAGCACAGCAGTTCAGGCAGCATCCAACGAGCAGCGAAACCGACGTTTCGGGCAAAAGCCCTTCATCAGGAATAAAGGCAGTGAACCTGAAGCGTGGAGAGATAAGCTAGAGGAGGGTGGGGGTGGGGAGAGAGTAGCATAGAGTACAATGGGTGAGTGGGGGAGGGGATGAAGGTGATAGGTCAAGGAGGAGAGGGTGGAGCGGATAGGTGGAAAAGGAGATAGGCAGGTCGGACAAGTCAAGGAGACAGTAACTGAGCTGGAAGTTTGAAACTAGGATGAGGTGGGGGAAGGGGAAATGAGGAAACTGTTGAAGTCCACATTGATGCCCTGGAGTTGAAGTGTTCCGAGGCGGAAGATGAGGCGTTCTTCCTCCAGGCATCTGGTGGTGAGGGAGCGGCGGTGAAGGAGGCCCAGGACCTCCATGTCCTCGGCAGAGTGGGAGGGGGAGTTGAAATGTTGGGCCACGGGGCGGGTGTGGTTGATTGGTGCGGGTGACCCGGAGATGTTCCCTAAAGCGCTCTGCTAGGAGGCGCCCAGTCTCCCCAATGTAGAGGAGACCGCATCGGGAGCAGCGGATACAATAAATGATATTAGTGGATGTGCAGGTGAAACGGAGAGTTGGGCGGTCAAGTGGCAGTTGGTGTTTGATCCAGGCAAACGTGAGGTGATGCATTTTGGGAAGTCTAATTCTTGACCGAATTATACAGTAAATGGAAGAGCCTTGGGGAAAGGTCGATGAGCAGAGCGATCTGAGAGTTCAAGCCCATCGTACCCTAAAGGGTGCTGCGTCGGCAGACTGAGTGGTCAAGAAGACATAGAGTATGTTTGACTTCATCAAATGAGGGATTATGTATAAGTGGCAGGTCACGCTGCATTTGTACAAGGCATTGGTTCAGCCACATTTAGATTACGGTGTATAGGTCTGGTCGCCACATTACCAAAAGGATGTGGACGGTTTGGAGACGGTGCAGAGAGGGTTTACAAGGGCCTGCGACAGAAGGTGCGAGCTACGAAGAGAGGTTGAGTAGGTTAAGATTGTTCTCATCCGAAAAAAATGAAACTAAGGGTGGCCCTGAATGAGATCTACAAAATCACGATGGGTATAGACAGGTTAGTTAGAGATATGCTTTTTCCCCAGGGTAAAAGGATTCAATAATGAGAAAGCGTGCTTTCAAAGGGAGAGGGTGGTAGGGGTTTGGAACGTGTGGCCAGCAGAGGTCGTAGAGGGAGGCACGGTAGATTCATTTAAGATGCGTCTGGACAGATGCATGGGGAGCAGAGGGATCCATATCCTTTGTAATTCGGTGACAGGGTTCAACAGCGGAGTTCAAAAAGACTCAGGTTTGCAGAGTCGAAGGGCCTGTTCCTGCACTGAAAATGTCCTTTGTTCTTTGTTCTATATCCACACTTGTTTAACCATCTCTCATCCTATCACCTGCCAGCTTAACTTACCATTCAATTTCCATCTGTTATTGTCCACATTAGATGGTATCCAATTTTCGATACTATTAGTGTCCCATTTATGTTTACTGCAAATCTGTGCTCATTTCCCACTAACACGGTTCTGCTGCATTTCTCGTACTCTAGTGATGTTTTCCAGGATCATTCCGATTTCCAGCATATAATCATTCAAGGGTACGTTCATTTGAATGTAATAACAGGTGCAAAACGGCACTTTTAATCCTGTGAATTGAAGGTGAGGTAAAATATCATCTTGCGTACGAACAGACTTGTGATGCTCCTCTATGTTTTCCTTCCACACAGCTAACTTAGTGACGATAGCTGTCCTGTTCAAGGGAAATTGTGGTCTCTCGAAATGCGTCACCCGCTACCTGGTCGCCATGGCACTTAGTGACCTACTGGTTACTATTCTCGATCTAATATTGAGGCACATTCCAATTACATTTGCTGAACACTTTCGTTTCTCGGCGTCGATCCCTTTGTGTAATATCCACGCTGTCCTGCTCTATGCAACCACTGACTGCTCTGTCTGGTTCACCGTCACTTTCACCTTTGACCGATTTTGTGGCCATTTGTTGCCAGAAGCGGAAAAGCAAACACTGCACTGAGAGAACAGCGGCGGTGGTTCTGGGGACATTGGCCGGGCTGAGCTGTTTGAAGAACGTGTTCTGGTATTTCATGTTGACGGAGCGGGTACGTGTTGGTGAACCAACCCTGGTTTTGTCTGATTAGACGTTACCCTATCAATTCACCATTCTGGGGAGCAATGGAGTTCGTCGACAGCATCCTCACCCCCTGGCGTACCATTTGTCCTCATCCTGTTGTGCGACGTTCTCACTGTGAGACACATTATCGTGACCAGCAGAGTCCGCACGAGACTCCGGGCTCCCCAGCAGTGGGGAGAGTCCCAGAGACCCAGAGATGGTGAACTGGAGAAAATCCATCCTTTTACTGCTGTTTATCTCAGCCAATTTCATGCTGTTGTGGGCATTATTAATGTTCTATTCTATATGGATCTACATGTGCTGGTTGGGCGACCAGACGTTGTTCCTACACAGTTTTGTGATGGAATTAAGCTTCATACTGCAGTTGCTGAGTTGCTGCACGAACACTGGGATTTATGCTGTGACTCAAGGCTAGGTTCAGAGAGCAGTTTATCATTGCCTTGAGATATCCCATAGGTATGATCCGTGACATCATTTTTCGATCAATGCAAATGAAGATTAAAAAAAGCCTCCGAAGTCAATCTTTCTCTCCAATCCTGTACAGTCAATAGACATTCCCCAGGACCCTCATTGCAGCCTGTTCCTTGGAAAGAGTGTGTGGGACTGCTGCGAAAGAGAAGGACACCGAATGACAGATACAGTGAGGAAGGCAGTGAGAGATCGCCAAAAGGAAGAGGCATGGTGGGGCCAGGGATTGGGACCAGGAGAGAGCGAGGGAGGCAAAGAGAGACAGGGAGGCAGGCAGACAGAGACAGACCCAGGGTGAATGAGGGAGAGAGAGAGATAGAGAAATGTGGAAGAGAGTGAAAGGGATTTCAAGGAAGACAGGAGGACAAAGCAGGAATGGAGGAGAACCAGGCAGGTTGGAATACAGGATAGCAAGAGAGACATGGAGAGAGACAGAGGTAAAGCAGCAGAATGAGAGTGATAGACAGACTGGGGACGGGGGTTGGGGGTGGAGAGGCACACAGAGAGAGAGAGAGAGAGAGAGGAGAGGGAGAGAGAGAGAGAGACAGGACATTAATTATGATCCCGGGACAGAGTGCTGTACTGTACCGAGAGAGAGAGAGAGAGAGAGAGGAGAGGGGGAGAGAGAGATAGAGAGAGAGAGAGAGACAGGGCGTAAAATATGATCCTGGGACAGAGTGCTGTACTGTACCGAGAGAGAGAGAGAGAGAGAGAGAGAGACAGGGTGTAAAATATGATCCCGGGACAGAGTGTTGTACTGTACCGAGAGAGAGAGAGTGAGAGAGGAGAGGGGGAGAGAGAGAGAGAGAGAGAGAGAGAGAGAGAGAGACAGGGCGTTAAATATGATCCCGGGACAGAGTGCTGTACTGTACCGAGAGAGAGAGAGAGAGAGAGAGAGAGGAGAGGGGGAGAGAGAGATAGAGAGAGAGAGAGAGACAGGGCATAAAATATGATCCTGGGACAGAGTGCTGTACTGTACCGAGAGAGAGAGAGAGAGAGAGAGAGAGACAGGGTGTAAAATATGATTCCGGGACAGAGTGTTGTACTGTACCGAGAGAGAGAGAGTGAGAGAGGAGAGGGGGGGGAGAGAGAGAGAGAGAGAGAGAGAGAGAGAGAGACAGGGCGTTAAATATGATCCCGGGACAGAGTGCTGTACTGTACCGAGAGAGAGAAAGAGGGAGGAGAGGGGGAGAGAGAGAGAGAGAGAGAGATAGAGAGAGGAGAGGGCAAGAGAGAGAGAGAGAGAGACAGTGCCATTGAGTCAGAGAGAGCCAGAGAGAGAAACGGAGAGATGAGGAGATCGAGAGGAAAGGAAGGAGAAAATCAAAGAGCGATGGAGACAGAGAGAGAGAGAGAGACAGAGTGAGGCACAGAAAGTGAGACAAAGAATCTGACAGTGCGCCCACTTCCTTCCCCTCTCCATTCTATAGACCGATTCCAGACTTGGTAGAGACTTCCTCACGACCAGGTGTAAACTCTCCTTTGCCACATTGAATAATACATCAGCTTCGAAGGTTCTGCTCTTTCCACAAACTCAATAAATTCTCATCAAGGAAACTTTCCAAGTGGTGAGATTTCACGCCATTCGCCTCTGTCAAATATGCTGGTTTATTTGGGTTTTCGTTGTTGTGAATTGTTCCCACGTGAAGCACTTGGGCCTATCTCACTCCAAACCCTCCTCTTCATATTCCCAAACAGTCTCCACCACATCCTCTGGTAGCTCATTCCATACACGCACCGCCCTTTCCCTGAAAATATTGCCTCTTTTCTCCCATTGAAATCTTTCCCCTCTCAAACGACACCTTCTCCCTCGAGTACAGGACGAGCCCCCCCACCCCCCGCCCCCCGCCCAACCCAGTGTCGACTTGCCTTGTGGATTCACCTCCTGATTTTACAACCTCTGGAAGGTCACTGCTCGGACCACGGCGCCCCAGGGAAAACAACGTTAGCATATTCGTCCTCCCCATGTCGACCAACCAACCAACCCCATCACACCCCAATCCTGGGAACATGCTTCGAGTCCCTTTCTGAACCATTTCAGAGTTTCACAACATCCTTCCTAGAGGAAGGAAATCAGAACTGCATTCGATCTTCTCAAAGTGGGCCGAACTAATATTTAGTCCAGCCGCAGCATGGCCTCCCAACTCTGACCCTCGGTGCTCCAATCGACAAAGGAGATCCGACCAAATGCCTTCTTCACGATCCTGTCCTTGCGGTGCCACTGGGAATGAATGCCGCGGCGCACTCCAAGGTTCATTTGTGCAGCTGCGCTCCCCAGAACCCTGGCCAGTTTTGAGCGAAAGCATGTATATCGTGTCTCGGTCGAGCTGCATTTGGATGCACACTGTCACAGTAACGATGGAGTCACCAATGGTCACCTTCAGGTTCTGGATGGTGATGTGATTCAGAGACGGGAACACTATTCGACATGGAGTGGTAATGTTTAGATTCTCCCGCCATGGTCAGGATGCTGATCGTGGGTGGGGGGGGGGATGGAATTCAACGTTGGGAGCACCAAGGATGTTGATAGTGCCGGGAAACAATAAGGGTGTCACCACTGAATGTGAAGGAGAAATATTTCGATGTTCTCTTCCATCAGCTCCTGCACGCTGGAGAATCTCAGAACACGCTCCCCTCGACTCGATTGAGACGCTGACCCCCCCAACTTTCAACACACGCTCTGCCCACCACAAAATGGCACAATAACAGCATCTCTACAACTCAACAAGGCCCCTTCAAAATGTTAGCACCTTCGAAAGGCGACTTCTTGAACACTCTAGAAGGACGAGGGCCAGCAGACAGAGGAAGGGGGGAGCAGCAGTCCCTGCAAGAGCCCCTCCGAGTACCATCCCACACCCCGTTCCTTGATTCCTGTTATTTAATCGTGGATGAGATTTCTGTGTTTCTCTGGTCAGACCATTCCCGAGAATGTGATGGTGAGCTGACTTCCTGTATCACGACAGTCCATTTGGGGCAGAGAGAACACCGATACTCTCGTCGGGATTTCCAGGGCAGGAAATTATTCTCAAACCGATATAAGATATAACGGGCCAAAGGACTGAATTCTATTCTGGTCCCTTATTGCCTGTGCCTCCCTCAATTTCTGTGTCCCTTCGCCGAGGTCTCTGTCTCAGTAGGGTTCAATTCCCGCCTCAGGCCCCGCACTGTGGGAGGGTCAGGGCTGAGGGAGCCCCACACTGTGGGAGGGTCAGGGCTGAGGGAGCCCCGCACTGTGGGAGGGTCAGTGCTGAGGGAGGCCCGCACTGTGGGAGGGTCAGTGCTGAGGGAGCCCCGCACTGTGGGAGGGTCAGGGCTGAGGGAGCCCCGCACTGTGGGAGGGTCAGTGCTGAGGGAGCCCCGCACTGTGGGAGGGTCAGCGCTGAGGGAGCCCCGCACTGTGGGAGGGTCAGTGCTGAGGGAGCCCCGCACTGTGGGAGGGTCAGTGCTGAGGGAGTCCTGCACTGTGGGAGGGTCAGTGCTGAGGGAGCCCCACACTGTGGGAGGGTCAGTGCTGAGGGAGCCCCGCACTGTGGGAGGGTCAGGGCTGAGGGAGCCCCACACTGTGGGAGGGTCAGTGCTGAGGGAGCCCCGCACTGAGGGAGGGTCAGTGCTGAGGGAGCCCCGCACTGTGGGAGGGCCAGGGCTGAGGGAGCCCCGCACTGTGGGAGGGTCAGGGCTGAGGGAGCCCCGCACTGTGGGAGGGTCAGGGCTGAGGGAGCCCCTCACTATGGGAGGGTCAGTGCTGAGGGAGCCCCACACTGTGGGAGGGTCAGTGCTGAGGGAGCCCCGCACTGTGGGAGGGTGAGGGCTGAGGGAGCCCCTCACTGTGGGAGGGTCAGTGCTGAGGAAGCCCCGCACTGTGGGAGGGTCAGTGCTGAGGGAGCCCCGCACTGTGGGAGGGTCAGGGCTGAGGGAGCCCCGCACTGTGGGAGGGTCAGCGCTGAGGGAGCCCCGCACTGTGGGAAGGTCAGTGCTGAGGGAGACCCGCACTGTGGGAGGGTCAGGGCTGAGGGAGCCCCGCACTGTGGGAGGGTCAGCGCTGAGGGAGCCCCGCACTGTGGGAGGGTCAGTGCTGAGGGAGCCCCACACTGTGGGAGGGTCAGTGCTGAGGGAGCCCTGCACTGTGGGAGGGTCAGGGCTGAGGGAGCCCCTCACTGTGGGAGGGTCAGTGCTGAGGGAGCCCTGCACTGTGGGAGGGTCAGGGCTGAGGGAGCCCCTCACTGTGGGAGGGTCAGTGCTGAGGGAGCCCCACACTGTGGGAGGGTCAGTGCTGAGGGAGCCCCGCACTGTGGGAGGGTCAGGGCTGAGGGAGCCCCTCACTGTGGGAGGGTCAGTGCTGAGGGAGCCCCACACTGTGGGAGGGTCAGTGCTGAGGGAGCCCCGCACTGTGGGAGGGTCAGGGCTGAGGGAGCCCCTCACTGTGGGAGGGTCAGTGCTGAGGAAGCCCCGCACTGTGGGAGGGTCAGTGCTGAGGGAGCCCCGCACTGTGGGAGGGTCAGGGCTGAGGGAGCCCCGCACTGTGGGAAGGTCAGTGCTGAGGGAGTCCCGCACTGTGGGAGGGTCAGGGCTGAGGGAGCCCCGCACTGTGGGAGGGTCAGGGCTAAGGGAGCCCCGCACTGTGGGAGGGTCAGTGCTGAGGGAGCCCCGCACTGTGGGAGGGTCAGTGCTGAGGGAGCCCCGCACTGTGGGAGGGTCAGGGCTGAGGGAGCCGCGCACTGTGGGAGGGTCAGTGCTGAGGGAGCCCCGCACTGTGGGAGGGTCAGTGCTGAGGGAGCCCCGCACTGTGGGAGAGTCAGTGCTGAGGGAGCCCCGCACTGTGGGAGGGTCAGGGCTGAGGGAGCCCCGCACTGTGGGAGGGTCAGTGCTGAGGGAGCCCCGCACTGTGGGAGGGTCAGTGCTGAGGGAGCCCCGCACTGTGGGAGGGTCAGTGCTGAGGGAGCCCCACACTGTGGGAGGGTCAGTGCTGAGGGAGCCCCGCACTGTGGGAGGGTCAGTGCTGAGGGAGCCCCGCACTGTATTTCTCTCTGTTTATTACAAACTCTGTCTTTCTCTCCCCTTCTGTCTCTTTGTCTCCCTCTCTCTCTCTTTCTCTGTCCTATCTCGCTCCCTCTCTATCTGTTGCTTCCCTCTATTCTCTCCGTCCCCCGCTCCCTTCCTCAGCACTGACCCTCCAATACTTCGGCTCTACCTCAGTATTAACTCTGTGATGGTGCGGAGTCCCTACAGTGTGAGGCGTCCTCGACAATCCTGGTTTGACAGTGCAGAGCTCCCCCAGCACTGACCCTCCCACAGTGTGGGGCTCCCTCGGCGCTGACCCTCCCACAGTGTGGGGCTCCCTCAGCACTGACCCTCCTACAGTGCGGGGCTCCCTCAGCACTGACCCTCCCACAGTGCGGGGCTCCCTCAGCGCTGACCCTCCCACAGTGAGGGGCTCCCTCAGCACTGACCCTCCCACAGTGTGGGGTTCCCTCAGCACTGACCCTCCCACAGTGTGGGGCTCCCTCAGCGCTGACCCTCCCACAGTGTGGGGCTCCCTCAGCACTGACCCTCCCACAGTGCGGGGCTCCCTCGGCACTGACCCTCCCACAGTGCGGGGCTCCCTCATCACTGACCCTCCCACAGTGCGGGGCTCCCCCAGCGCTGACCCTCCCACAGTGCGGTACTCCCTCAGCACTGACCCTCCCACAGTGCAGGGCTCTCTCAGCCCTGACCCTCCCACAGTGCGGGGCTCCCTCAGCACTGACCCTCCCACAGTGCGGGGCTTCCTCAGCACTGACCCTCCCACAGTGCGGGGCTCCCTCAGCGCTGACCCTCCCACAGTGAGGGGCTCTCTCAGCCCTGACCCTCCCACAGTGCGGGGCTCCTTCAGCACTGACCCTCCCACAGTGTGGGGCTCCCTCAGCACTGACCCTCCCACAGTGTGGGGCTCCCTCAGCACTGACCCTCCCACAGTGCGGGGCTCCCTCAGCACTGACCCTCCCACAGTGCGGGGCTCCCTCAGTGCTGACCCTCCCACAGTGAGGGGCTCTCTCAGCCCTGACCCTCCCACAGTGCGGGGCTCCTTCACCACTGACCCTCCCACAGTGCGGGGCTCCCTCAGCACTGACCCTCCCACAGTGCGGAGCTCCCCCAGCACTGACCCTCCCACAGTGCGGTGCTCCCTCAGCACTGACCCTCCCACAGTGCGGGGCTCCCTCAGCACTGACCCTCCCACAGTGCGGGGCTCCCTCAGCACTGACCCTCCCACAGTGCGGGGCTCCCTCAGCCCTGACCCTCCCACAGTGAGGGGCTCCCTCAGCCCTGACCCTCCCACAGTGCGGGGCTCCCTCAGTACTGACCCTCCCACAGTACAGAACTCCCTCAGCACTGACTCTCGATCAGTACAGAGCTCCCCCAGCACTGACCCTCCCACAGTGCGGGGCTCCCTCAGCACTGACCCTCCCACAGTGCGGGGCTCCCTCAGCACTGACCCTCCCACAGTGCGGGGCTCCCTCAACACTGACCCTCCCACAGTGCGGGCCTCCCTCACCTGACCCTCCCACAGTGTGGGGCTCCCTCAGTACTGACCCTCCCACAGTGCGGGGCTCCCTCAGCACTGACCCTCCCACAGTGCTGGGCTCCCTCAACACTGACCCTCCCACAGTGTGGGGCTCCCTCAGCACTGACCCTCCCACAGTGTGGGGCTCCCTCAGCACTGACCCTCCCACAGCGCGGGGCTCCCTCAGCACTGACCCTCCCACAGTACAGAGCTCCCCCAGCACTGACCCTCCCACAGTGTGGGGCTCCCTCAGTACTGACCCTCCCACAGTGCGGGGCTCCCTCAGCCCTGACCCTCCCACAGTGCGGGGCTCCCTCAGCACTGACCCTCCCACAGTGCGGGGCTCCCTCAGCCCTGACCCTCCCACAGTGTCGGGCTCCCTCAGCACTGACCCTCCCACAGTGCGGGGCTCCCTCAGCACTGACCCTCCGACAGTGCGGGGCTCCCTCAGCGCTGACCCTCCGACAGTGCGGGGCTCCCTCAGCCCTGACCCTCCCACAGTGCGGGGCTCCCTCAGCGCTGACCCTCCCACAGTGCGGGGCTCCCTCAGCACTGACCCTCCCACAGTGTGGGGCTCCCTCAGCACTGACCCTCCCACAGTGCGGGGCTCCCTCAGCCCTGACCCTCCCACAGTGCGGGGCTCCCTCAGCACTGACCCTCCCACAGTGCGGGGCTCCCTCAGCCCTGACCCTCCCACAGTGCGGGGCTCCCTCAGCACTGACCCTCCCACAGTGCTGGGCTCCCTCAGCACTGACCCTCCCACAGTGCGGGGCTCCCTCAGCGCTGACCCTCCGACAGTGCAGGGCTCCCTCAGCCCTGACCCTCCCACAGTGCGGGGCTCCCTCAGCGCTGACCCTCCCACAGTGCGGGGCTCCCTCAGCGCTGACCCTCCCACAGTGCGGGGCTCCCTCAGCACTGACCCTCCCACAGTGTGGGGCTTCCTCAGCACTGACCCTCCCTCAGTGAGGGGCTCCCTCGGCACTGACCCTCCCACAGTGTGGGGCTCCCTCAGCACTGACCCTCCCACAGTGTGGGGCTCCCTCAGCGCTGACCCTCCCACAGTGCGGGGCTCCCTCAGCACTGACCCTCCCTCAGTGAGGGGCTCCCTCGGCACTGACCCTCCCACAGTGTGGGGCTCCCTCAGCACTGACCCTCCCACAGTGCGGGGCTCCCTCAGCGCTGACCCTCCCACAGTGCGGGACTCCCTCAGCACTGACCCTCCCACAGTGCGGGGCTCCCTCAGCACTGACCCTCCCACAGTGCGGGGCTCCCTCAGTACTGACCCTCCCACAGCGCGGGGCTCCCTCAGCACTGACCCTCCCACAGTACGGGGCTCCCTCAGCACTGATCCTCCCACAGTGCGGGGCTCCCTCAGCACTGACCCTCCCACAGTGCGGGGCTCCCTCAGCACTGACCCTCCCACAGTGCGGGGCTCCCTCAGCACTGACCCTCCCACAGTGCGGGGCTCCCTCAGCCCTGACCCTCCCACAGTGCAGGGCTCCCTCCGCAATGACCCTCCCACAGTGCGGGGCTCCCTCAGCACTGACCCTCCCACAGTGCGGGGCTCCCTCAGCGCTGACCCTCCCACAGTGCGGGGTTCCCTCAGCGCTGACCCTCCCACAGTGCGGGGCTCCCTCAGCGCTGACCCTCCCACAGTGCGGTGCTCCCTCGGCCCTGACCCTCCCACAGTGCGGGGCTCCCTCGGCCCTGACCCTCCCACAGTGCGGGACTCCCTCAGCACTGACCCTCCCACAGTGCGGGGCTCCCTCAGCACTGACCCTCCCACAGTGCGGGGCTCCCTCAGCCCTGACCCTCCCTCAGTGCGGGGCTCCCTCAGCCCTGACCCTCCCACAGTGCAGGGCTCCCTCAGCACTGACCCTCCCACAGTGCGGTACTCCCTCAGCACTGACCCTCCCACAGTGCGGGGCTCCCTCAGCACTGACCCTCCCATAGTGTGGGGCTCCCTCAGCACTGACCCTCCCACAGTGCGGGGCTCCCTCAGCACTGACCCTCCCACAGTGCGGGGCTCCCTCAGCACTGACCCTCCCACAGTGTGGGGCTCCCTCAGCACTGACCCTCCCACAGTGCGGGGCTCCCTCAGCGCTGACCCTCCCAAAGTGCGGGGCTCCCTCAGTGGGGACTCCAACTATTCGTACTTCACTGTTGGCACTATTATTTTACTGAAGTAACCTGGCCATGATCTCTCCACTTATCAATTTGATGCCTGTTGCACTTCCCTCTCCTTCACCTGACGAAGTAGCAGCGCTGCGAAAGCTTATGATTTCAAATAAGCTCGTTGAACTATAACGGAGTTGTATGATTTATGATTTTAAACAGCTCAGCACACTCACTGTCCCCCGAACCATAGCCGCTCGTGTCTCAGTGCAAATTTAGTTTCCAGGTTCAGTAATCAAATCAGTCTAAAATGTGAGAGTTCGTGAACCAGACAAAGTTGTCCGGAGCAGAATATAGCTGGGTTTTTTCCCCAGAGATGGGGGCATAACGTTACCGTGCCAGGGTGGGGAGTTAAAAGGGGCCTCAGGAGTTATTTTTCAGGCATAGTGTGTTGCGTTATGGAATGAGCTGACTGATCCATTGGTGGAAGGGGGGGCTGGTACAATCACAGCCTTTAAAAGGCATCAGGATACAAACATGAATAGCAAGGGCCGAGAGGGGAATGGGCCGAATTTTGGTCAATGGGGCGAGATGAGGTGAGGAGATCTAGTCGGCAAGGCTGAGGTGGACCAAAAGCTCTCTTTCCACGCTGTGCGTCCCATTGGTTGTGTGACAACGTGGGCATTACAAACGGGGATGTATTACAGGAAGTGAAATATCCTGGGTATTACAAATGCGAGACGTCCTCACCACTCCTCGTCGACATTCAATTGTGCTGACTTCTGACCCATCCTTATTAAAATACTCTGGGTGGGGGTAGCCTGTCTGCATAGACCGCACTCAATGCATCAATGAAAATTCAGTAACTGTAAGAGCCGGTCAGAGGCTGGGAAAACTGCAACGAGTAACTCCCCTCCCAACAGCCCCACCCAGGCCTGTCGCCCAATCTACAATGCACAAGGGAGATGGTATACACCCTGGGTGGACCTCCAAAACCACTTCAGAATCTCAACACTTGTCCCCCTTCCCGCTCCATTGACGTGCTCCCACGTCCCTTCGTCTCTCACTCCAAACAATAATATGAAACCATGATCCGATTCGTTAAGGCAGAGAGGTAATAATATGAAAAAATTAAAAATAAAATGGTGCTGGAGGCCGTAATAACGAGTAGGTCTCAGAGTCTAACCACAGTAACAAGGAATCCCAGAACTGTGCACATTACTTCAGATAGCGAGTCAATAGCAAGTTCTCGATTCGATGTTGTCAAAATAGCGTGGAAGATTTGACCAACACAGAACAGCGTGTTGGAGTTCATGTCGTGCAACATGAACCCAAGATCATAACTGAGGCCGTCCTCATGGTGACAGAGCTGGACCATCAGTTTCTGCTCGGCGAGTCTGCATTGGCGTGTCTCTCCAAGGGCCGCCTTTGAGGTTGCTTTCCCTGACGGATATCGGTCTTCCCTTCACTATTCAGCTGTCGAGACTCGACTCGCGCTCCCTGCCTCGTCTGATCATCTGAAGAGACTTGCGCCACGCTTCTCCAATCGCCTCACCGTTTGGAGTGATCTTTTTGACTCCCTTCCAGTGCTCAGGCCCAGCTTCTGATTTCAACCAAACTTGGTGCCCTCTCACCTGGGGTCCTGGGGCTTCTGACCTCGCCCAAGCCCGTCCAACACCCTCAACCTCCACATCACAGGTGTTCAAAGGAATCGTTTTTCTGGTACTTCACGCGAAGGGGATGTGTTGGTCAACCAACCCTGGGTTTTTTTTTGTCTGGTCCGAGAGTATGCTGACAGCTCACCATTCCTGGGAGCCAATGGCGTTTGTCTCCAGGATTCTGCCCCCAGGTGTCCCATGGCTCGCGATCTTCAGAGAGAGAGAGAGAGAGGGAGAGAGGGAGAATTGAAGGAAATCCATCGTTTTTGGCCAATACCATTTTCATCCTCAGATACAAACTCTGAGCCCCTCGTGGCCTGGAGACTATAGAAACCCAGAGAGAGAAAGACAGAGAGAGAGAGAGAGAGAGAGGCATGGGAGGGGGGAGAGAGAGAGAGAGAGAGAGAGGGGCGTGGGAGGGGGGAGAGAGAGAGAGAGAGAGAGGGGCGTGGGAGGGGAGAGAGAGAGAGAGAGAGAGGCGTGGGAGGGGAGAGAGAAAGAGAGAGATGGAGAGAGAGAGGGGCGTGGGAGGGGAGAGAGAGAGAGAGAGAGAGAGGGAGAGAGAGTTGAAGGAACTCCATCGTTTATGGCCAATACAATTCTGTTGTGGGCTTTCCTCATGCTTATCTCTATCTGGAACTGAATGTTTTGGTTGAACTGTAGGCCTTGATGTTTTTTCTAATGGCATTGAGCTTCATCCTCCAGCTACTAAGTCGCTGCACCCACGCTGGGAGTTATGTTGTGACTCAGACTAGGTGCGGTGGGTGGCCCAGTGGTTAGCACTGCTGCCTCACAGCGCCAAAGACCCGGGTTCAATTCCCGCCTCAGGCGACTGACTGTGTGGAGTTTGCACGTTCTCCCCGTGTCTGCGTGGGTTTCCTCCGGGTGCTCCGGTTTCCTCCCACAGTCCAAAGATGTGCAGGTTAGGGTGAATTGGCCACGCTAAATTGCCCGTAATGTTAGGTAAAAGGGGCAAAGGTAGGGGAATGGGTGGGTCGCGCTTCGGCGGGTCGGTGTGGACTTGTTGGGCCGAAGGGCCTGTCTCCACACTGTAATGTCATCTCATCTAATGTAACAGTTGCCTGAAGGTAACAGCAAAAACGTGAGGGAGGTACTGGCCAAAGTTGACTGGAAGGGAGTGGAGCAGAAATGCCAGGAACTTCTGGGTGCATTTCGGGATTTACAAGAAAACATGACAAAGAAGGAAAAAAAACATCCCAAGAGAATGGGTGAAGCAGCCACAGATAGCAAGGGAAGTCTGGAACAGCATAGATACAAAAAAATGGAGCCCACAATGTGGTGAAGATTAGGGGGGGGGGGTGTTCAGGAGATTGGGAAGCCTATAAAAATCAGCATAGGTTAATGAGAAAAAGACACAAGGGGAGAGGGGATGAAGTATGAGGTTAAACTATCTGGAAAGATGATTGCAAGAGTTTTCAGACAGAGAGCAAAAGCTCACAATTGAATGCCAGAACCTGAGGCCGGAGAATTAGTAATAGGGAATAAAGACAAGAGGGGAAGAAATTATTGGAATCTTTGCACCGAGTTTTAGCTTCATGCCAGAATTTCCAGAGATACGGGGGACGGAGATGAGTGCAGTGGTTCTCGAAGGAGGACGTGGCCGGGGAAGCGTATACCGTTGAACGGACGGACTCGACCTCGGAGTTCTGAAGGAGATAGCTCGTGAGGTTGTAGAACAATCGGTGATGCTGGTTCGGGAATCGCGAGTGAGAAAAGACTGGAAAAAGGGGCACATGCCAATCCCCAAGTTAGGAAGTAGGGAGGAGGCAAAAGACATGAATCTGTGGCCTTCCTACCTTAACGTCGTCCAATGAAAAAAAAAATTCAGCGTTCATCCTTAAAGATCAGATTGCAGATGAGTTGGGAGTGCCAGGGTAACATTTAGTAAAGTCAGTACGGCTCCAACAAAGGGGAGACCACGCTTGACAACTCTATTAGATTTCTTTGAGGAGATGACGAGCAATTTAGACCAAAGAGATTAGTTGATGTGATCTAGTAAGATTTCCAGAAGGCCTTTAACAAGGTTCCACACTGCAGGCTGCTGAGTAATACTGACATGGTGCATTTGAGAGTGACAGAAGCAACACATCTCTCTATCCGAGGGTAAATGCAGAACATGTCCGAAAAGGTTTAGGCAGGAACTGTCACTCCCTTGGTCAGGTACTGAAATAGAGAGAGAGGGAGAGAGAGAGAGAGAGAGGGAGGATGTTAGATAGAGGGAGAGAATCAGAGTGCGAGAGATGAAGGGACAGAAAGAGAGATTGGGAGAAGGTCAGACCGACAGACGGAAGGAAATAGGGAGAGAGAGATGGGGAGAGAGAGAGAGAGAGAAAAAGGGAGGGATTGGAAGAGAGGAAGCAGGAAGAGTGAGAGATGGAGGAAGGAGAGATTCAGAACGAGGGAGGCACCGAGATAGAGAGATACCGAGAGAGAGAGAGAGAAACAGAGAGAAATGGAGAGAGCGATGGGCAGAGAAAAAGAGAGGACTGCATTATTGGGTTGCGACGAGCCAGAAGGAGGAGGGAGAGCTGGGTGACAGACACAAAGATGGAGACCGACATTCTGTCAGTGGACCTTCCTGATTTCCCTTTCCATTCTGCCGGAAACATTCCTTCCGGGCCGGGGATCGGTGTTGCTCATGCCTCATTAGCAAACTTGCCATTCGCCAAAAACCCCTGATTCTCCACACACTCAGGAAATTCTCCCCCCCTCAAAGTGGGGACCGGTCCGCAATGGTGCAAACTCTGGGCCTGCCCCCACCCTGAATAATAAAAAAAAAAATCCAGCAGCACCTCAGTTGGCAACCGCGAGAGGCTGGGAGGAGTTGACCATTCCGAATTGGTGCTCACCAGCTTGTCTTGTGGGTGAGTTGGGGCTGGAACCAAAGGCTCCTGGGTTTAAAGCGTAGCCAGCAATTTGGCGACTTTGTTGTGTCATTCTGTTCGGAACAAGACTCATGAAGAAGACAGCACAGAATCAAGCCCTTTGGCCTTCCGACCCTGCGCTGACCTGTCCATCACCTTCTCTTCCAATACCATCAATGTGTGGGTCTTGGGGTTTCTTGAACGCTGCTCTGGAAGTGCACGCCAGCCTCTCACCGCTCTTTGTGTGAGAAACCTGCCTCACGCACATTGCTCTATTCTTTCCTCAGAGTTACGCCATTTCTCCCACCTTCCTGAGTCGATTGTTGAAGCGCCAAACTGGGATTGAAAATAGATTCCGGGGATTCCTTCCTCAAACGTCTTGCCCGGAAATAGCTGGGCCAGTCTTTGTTTTTTTTTTCCCCCGAGGACTCGGTGAGGGTCTGCATTTTGCTGCAGTGTGGAGAGAAAGATAGAAGGGTATGACTCGGATCGGCTGCCCGTGCCCCTTACCCATCAAATGGGATGCCATCCAGGAACAAAAAGAGGTCCCCTCCGCACCCACGCCCCGCTCCCTCCACCACGCACGCACCACTGCACCGTCTATGAGATACACGGCGGAAATCCACCCATCAGCAGCCCCTTCCCCACCCATTCCCAGACAGAAGCTTAACGCATGCCAGGGCTATTCTCCGGCAGCCTTTCTCCAGCACTTGGCACCACTGAGCACCCAAAGTAACCATCTTCAGAAGGCAAGACGCTCCTGGTCAGCTATAAAAGCACTTTGCTCACTTCACCCCCCACCAAATTCCTCGTCGTTTATACAACAGAGTCGATCCACCTTGTTATCCTTCCTTCCATCCTCTTTTCCCGACGGCAGACCAGAATCGCAATCCTTTAGGAAGCGTGAAGCAGTGGCGACGCTGTTGGGAGGAGAAGGGGTTCACCCAAGTGGTTTGTTCAGTGAGTTAATCCTGGTTTCTGTGTGTACTGATTTGGAGATGCCGGCGTTGGGCGGGGGTGTACAAAGTTAAAAACCACACCGACACCAGGTTATAGTCCAACAGGTTTAATTGGAAGCTCTAGCTTTCGGAGTGACGCTCCTTCATCAGGTGGTTGTGGAGGGCTCCATCGTGACACAGAATTTATAGCAAAAACTTGCAGTGTGATGTAACTGATGTACAGCACGGAAACAGACCCTTCGGTCCAACCCATCCGTGCCGACCAGATATCCCAACCCAATCTAGTCCCACCTGCCAGCACCCGGCCCCTATCCCCCCAAACCCTTCCTATTCATATACCCATCCAAATGCCTCTTAAATGTTGCTATTGTCCCAGCCTCCACCACATCCTCTGGCAGCTCATTCCACACACGTACCACCCTCTGCATGAAAAAGTTGCCCCTTAGGTCTCTTTTATATCTTTCCCCTCTCACCCTAAACCTATGCCCCTCTAGTTCTGGACTCCCCCACCCCAGGGGAAAAGACTTTGCCTATTTACCCTATCCATGCCCCTCATAATTTTGTAAACCTCTATAAGGTCACCCCTCAGCCTCCGACGCTCCAGGGAAAACAGCCCCAGCCTGTTCAGCCTCTCCCTGTAGCTCAAACCCTCCAACCCTGGCAACATCCTTGTAAATCTTTTCTGAACCCTTTCAAATTTCACAACATCTTTCCGATAGGAAGGAGACCAGAATTGTACGCAATATTCTAACAGTGGCCTAACCAATGTCCTGTACAGCCGCAACATGACCTCCCAACTCCTGTACTCAATACTTTGACCAATAAAGGAAAGCATACCAAACGCCTTCTTCACTATCCTATCGACCTGCGACTCCACTTTCAAGGAGCTATGAACCTGTACTCCAAGGTCTTTGTTCAGCAACACTCCCCAGGACTTTACCATTAAGTGTGTAAGTCCTGCTAAGATTTGCTTTCCCAAATTGCAGAACATGGCATTGATCTGAATTAAGCTCCATCTGTCACTTCTCAGCCCATTGGCCCATCTGGTCCAGATCCTGTTGTAATCTGAGTTAATCTCTTCGCTGTCCACGACACCCTCCAATTTTGGTGCCATCTGCAAACTTACTAACTGTACCTCCTATGCTCGCATCTAAATCATTTATGTAAATGAAGAAAAGTAGAGGGCCCAGCCCCGATCCTTGTGGCACTCCACTGGTCACAGGCCTCCAGTCTGAAAAACAACCCTCCACCACCACCCTGTGTCTTCTACCTTTGAGCCAGTTCTGTATCCAAATGGCTAGTTCTCCCAGTATTCCATGAGATCTAACCTTGCTAATCAGTCTCCCATGGGGAACCTTGTCGAACGCCTTCCTGAAGTCCACATAGATCACATCTACTGCTCCACCCTCATCAATCCTCTTTGTTACTTCTTCAAAAAACTCAATCAAGTTTGTGAGACACGATTTCCCACGCACAAAGCCCATGTTGACTATCCCTAATCAGTCCTTGCCTTTCCAAATACATGTACATCCTGTCCCTCAGGATTCCCTCCAACAACTTGCCCAACACCGACGTCAGGCTCACTGGTCTATAGTTCCCTGGCTTGTCCTTACCGCCCTTCTTAAACAGTGGCAGCACGTTTGCCAACCTCCAGTCTTCCGGCACCTCACCTGTGACTATCGATGATACAAATATCTCAGCAAGAAGCCCAGCAATCACTTCTCCAGCTTCCCACAGAGTTCTCGGGTACACCTGATCAGGTCCTGGGGATTTATCCACCTTTAACCATTTCAAGACATCCAGCACTTCCTCCTCTGTAATCTGGACATTTTGCAAGATGTCACCATCTATTTCCCTACAGTCTATATCTTCCATATCCTTTTCCACAGTAAATTCTGATGCAAAATATTCATTTAGTATCTCCCCCCATTTTCTGTGGCTCCACACAAAGGCCGCCTTGCTGATCTTTGAGGGGCCCTATTCTCTCCCTAGTTACCCTTTTGTCCTTAATATATTTGTAAAAGCCCTTTGGATTCTCCTTAATTCTATTTATCAACGCTATCTCATGCCCCCTTTTTACCCTTTTGATTTCCCTCTTAAGTATACTCCTACTTTCTTTTTACTCTAAGGATTCACTCGATCTATCCTGTCTATACCTGACATTTGTTTCCTTCTTTTTCTTAACCAAACCCTCAATTTCTTCAGTCATCCAGCGTTCCCTATACCTCCCAGCCTTCCCTTTCACCCTGACAGGATTTTTGTTGAATTGGAGGTTAGAAATAAAATGGTCTCTTCCTCTCTCTCTCTCTCTCTCTCTATCTCTATCTCTCTCTCTTTCTCTCTCTCTCTCAGCCTTGAATATACTGAATGACTCAGCCACAGCCCCCCTTGGCAATCAAGAATCCCATAGAGTGTTTGCTCTCTCGGAGAATACATTCCTCCTCCTCTCTGTCTGCAATGGGTCACCCCTTATTCTGAAAGAGTTCCCCCCCCCCCCACCGTTTCCAAATTTGGAACCATAGACAGGTTGATTCAGAACCCGCCAACAGGTCCCGACCAGGAATGGGAGCTGGTGGACCAGAATTGTCACTGAGTGGTGTCGTACCAGGCTTAGAGCATGGAACAGAGAGCGATACAGCGCAGAACAGGTCCTTCAACTTGCGATGTTGCACCGAATTGAGAACTAATCTCAGCCCATCCCCCCCCCCCACATTATCCCAACTTCACCCATGTTTAAAACTCCCTCGTGTGACTGAGTTAACCACATTGGTAGGTCGGGCATTCCCACTCTCTGGAAAAAAAGAACCTGCCTTTGACATCTGTCTCAAATCGAAAACCCCTTAATTTGTAGCTATGTCCCCTCGTACAAGCTGACATCATCATCCTAGGATAAAGTCTTTCTCTGTCTCCCCTATCTAATCCTCTGATCATCTTGTATGTCTCTATCAAATCCCCCCCCTTAGCCGCCTTCTTTCCAACGAGAACAGACCCAAGTCTCTCAGCCTTTCCTCGTAAAACCTTCCCCGTCCAAACCAGGCAACATCCTGGTAAATCTCCTCTGCACCTTTTCCAATGCTTCCACGTCCTTCCTGTAACGGGCCGACGAGAATTACACGCAGGACTCCGAACGCTACCGCAACAGTTTCTGCGTGACATTGCGGCTCCGGAACTCAATCCCTCTACCCAATAAAACCTAACACACCGTATGACTCCTTCACAGCGCTATCAACCTGGGTGGCATCTTCCAGGGATCGACTTACGTGGACTCCAATATCCCTGTACACATCCACACGACCAAGAATCTTTCCATCGATCCTGTATTCTGCCTTCCCTGTTATTCCTCCCACAGTGAATCACCTCACATTTATCTGCATTGAACTCCATTTGCCACCTCTCAGCCCGATTCGACGGTTTATCCGAGCCTCCCTGCAATCTGCCAGAATCTTCCGCACTGTCCACCGACTTGAGTGTCATCTGCAAATGTCCTAACCCATCCACCTATGCCTGTGTCTGAGTTATTTTTAAAAGTGACAAACAGCGGTGCTCCAAAACGTTTCTTGATGAAGGGCTTACGCCCGATACGTCGATTCTCCTGCTCCTCGGATGCTGCCTGACCTGTTGCCCCTATCCAGCTCCACAGGCTCGACTCGACTCTGATCTCCAACATCGTCAGTCCTCACTTTCTCCCAGGCTTTAACTCCCCCCTCCCACTCTGCCGAGGACATGGAGGTCCTGGGCCTCCTTCACTGCCGCTCCCTCACCACCAGACGCCTGGAGGAAGAACGCCTCATCTTCCGCCTCGGAACACTTCAACCTCAGGGCATCAATGTGGACTTCAACAGCTTCCTCATTTCCCCTTCCCCCACCTCACCCTAGTTCTAAACTTCCAGCTCAGTAACTGTCCCCATGACTTGTCCGGACTTGTCCTACCTGCCTATCTCCTTTTCCACCTATCCACTCCACCCTCTCCTCCTTGACCTATCACCTTCATCCCCTCCCCCACTCACCCATTGGACTCTATGCTACTTTCTCCCAATCCCCACCCTCCTCTAGCTTATCTCTCCACGCTTCAGGCTCACTGCCTTTATTCCTGATGAAGGGCTTTTGCCCGAAACGTCGGTTTCGCTGCTCGTTGGAGGCTGCCTGAACTGCTGTGCTCTTCCAGCACCACTAATCCAGAATCTGGGTTTCCAGCATCTGCAGTCATTGTTTTCACCCCTTCGGCGGAATCAGACAAGCTTCATTCGAGACAATTGGGAACAATTTCCTCGGCATCACGGGAGTCATTTAGTGCCAGGGATCCGGGTACAATTCCAGCCTCCGGGGGGGGGGGGGGGGGGGGGGGGAGGGGGGGGGCTGCTGTGTGGAGGTTGCATGTTCAAACTTGTGCAGCTTCGGTCAAACGGCCATGCTCAATTGCCCATCGTGTTTGGGTCATTCGTTAGGGTTAAGCGTAGGGGGAGTGGGTCCAGGTTGTTAACTCTTGGGCGGGTCAGCGTGGGTTCATCGGGCCAACTGACCTGTTTCCGCACTGTGAGGGATTCGGTGACGACATCACTTTCCCCCCCCCCTCAGCCCACCCTCTTTTCTCAAACGTTCACTTGCAAACAGCCGACCTCACTCAGAGACCGGGGCGGTTGCCTGGGGCCCTTAGACGATTCGCTCGACCCCTTTCGATCGGTCACTCCCTAAACCACTCTAAGACCGGCTCTGTTTTCGACGAGATTGAGGTAGGAGATGTGTTGGAGAGGGAGAGAGGATTTCACGAGGGCTGTGATGGTGTCGTGGGCCGAGAAGTGTCATAAGGAGATCAATTTAGCTCACTCTGAGGTGCTGAGGTTTGGAAAGACACATCAGGGCAGGACTTAAACACTGAATTACTGAACAAAGAGATCTTGAACTGCAGGTTCATAGATCCTGCAAGGTAAAGTGGCAGGTGCATAGGATAGTGAAGAAGTGAATGCCATGCTTTCCCTTATTGGACATTGTATTGCGTATAGGGGTTGGCAGGTAATTTTATGACTGTGAAGGTCATGGGTTAGGCCACTTTGGCCATGGAGTACAGAACTACAAGGCATAGGATGAGAGGAAGGTGGGGGCGGGGGAGTGGGAATTTAAAAGGGATCTGAGGGACAAGGATTCAGAGGGAGATCGGAGCTGAAAATTGTGTTGCTGGAAAAGCGCGGCAGGTCAGGCAGCGTCCGAGGAGCGGGAGAATCGACGTTTCGGGCATCAGCCCTTCCTCAGGAACGAGGAAAGTGCGTCCAGCAGGCCCAGATGAAAGGTAGGGAGGGGGGACCTGGGGGGAGGGGCGCCGGGAATGCGATAGGTGGAAGGAGGTCAAGGTGAGGGTGATAGGCCGGAGTGGGCGTAGGGGGGTGGAGAGGTCAGGAAGAAGATTGCAGGTTAGGAAGGTGGTGCTGAGTTTGAGGGATTTGACTGAGACAAGGTGGGGGGGAGGGGAAATGAGGAAACTGGAGAAGTCTGAGTTCGTCCCTCGTGGTTGGAGGGTTCCCAGGCAGAAGATGAGGTGCTCTTCCTCCAACCGTCGTGTTGCCATGGTCTGGCGATGGAGGAGGCCAAGGACCTGCATGTCCTTGGTGGAGTGGGAGGGGGAGTTGAAGTGTTGAGCCACGGGGTGGTTGGGTTGGTTGGTCCGGGTGTCCCAGAGGTGTTCTCTGAAACGTTCCGCAAGTATGCGGCCTGTCTCCCCAATATAGAGGAGGCCACATCGGGTGCAGCGGATGCAGTAAATGATGTGTGTGGAGGTGCAGGTGAATTTGTGGCAGATATGGAAGGATCCCTTGGGGCCTTGGAGGGAAGTAAGGGGGGGGGGAAGTGTGGGCGCAAGTTTTGCATTTCTTGCGGTTGCAGGGGAAGGTGCCGGGAGTGGAAGTTGGGTTGGTGGGGGGGGGGGGGGGTGTGTGGACCTGACGAGGGAGTCACGGAGGGAGTGGTCTTTTTGGAACGCTGATAGGGGAGGGGAGGGAAATATATCCCTGGTGGTGGGGTCCGTTTGGAGGTGGCGGAAATGACGGCGGATGATACGTTGGACATGGAGGTTGGTGGGGTGGTAGGTGAGGACCAAATGGTGGCAAATAGGATTGACTTAGGTTAGGATGTCTGGTCGACATAGACGAGTTGGGCTGAAGGGTCAGTTTCTGTGCTGTCGGTCTCTATGTCTCATTGACGCTTCGTGATGATCAATTACCTTAGATCACCACTGACCCTGTTATCAAAAGCTTCCCTCAAAGTGTTATCTCTGAGTATTGTTGCGAAGGTGTAGAAGTGTACTGTACCCTGAGGAAAGTTAAAAGCTGACAGAACTACCTCAAAGCACCAAGTGTTCTGAACAAGAGGCAATGTGACCGTTTGGTCCAGCAGCTAGAGTAGCTGGTTGCCTGGAGACAAAAACAAACTCGAATTAGGCCAATCAGTTCAAATTCTCCCCCCCCCAAAAAACACCGAACTCCAATCAAACTTGAATTTAGCAGATTGAAAACATTAAAAACCAATGACACAATCAGATGCAGCGGGAGAGTAGCAAATGGAATATCAGGCCAATTTACTGGAACATCACAACAGAGATACATCCATTTTTGTTTCACCATCTTGCTCGCTATTGGTTACCAAGGTGTATTACCGTTCAATTTCTACATGAAGTTGTCCAAATTAATTTGCATCTAATTCTCGATGTTGTTGGTGTCCCTGGTACGTGTTTTTTTTTCCAAAATCAGAGCTGATTGTTCTATGCAACTAACCCATCTCTACAGCTGTCTGATTCTCTACGAATTTTGCCAGGACCATTGTTGTGGCAAAAACAAGGACTGCAGATGCTGGAAACCAGAGTCTAGATTAGAGTGGTGCTGGAAAAGCGCAGCATGGCCAGGCAGCATCCGAGGACCAGGAGCAGGCCTTTTGCCTGAGATGTCAATCTTCCTGCTTCTCAGATGCTGCCTGACCTGCTGTGCTTTTCAAGACCATTGTCATCTCCTGTGCCTGATCGGTACTGGGTGTGATCATTTGAATGTAATAACCAATGCAAAAAGACACATGTAAAACTGTCAATTGGTGCTGAGTTAAAATATTATTCTGTGTCCAACGGGATTTCTAATGTCCCTGTATGTTTTCCTTCCACACCGAGTGACGATAGTGATCCTGTGCAAGGGAAAGTGCAGTCTCTCTAAGTGCATCACCCGCTAACTTGTCGCTTTGGCAGTAATTGACATACCGGTTACATCCTTTCGATCTGATATTGAGGCACATTTCAATTACTTTTACCGAGCACTTTCATTCCTCTGGGTAATATTCACACTGGAAATCCTAACTGACTCTATGCGGCGACTGGCTGTTCAGGTCTGGTTCACCATCGCTTTCACCCTTGACCGATTTGTCGCCATCTATCGCCAGGAGCTGAAAAGCACATGTTACGAAGCGGAAACGGCGGCTGTGGTTCTGCGTCCAGTAACTGTGTGCTGAGCAGCCCGAAGAACCTGCTCCAGCATTTCACGTTGACGGGGTGGTACGTGCTGGTGAACCAACCCCGGTTGGGTCTGATTAGATTGTATGCCGACATTTTACCATTCTGGGTAGCAACCGAGTTCACCTGCGGCGTTCTCACCACAGCTGCCCCGTTTCTCCTGATCCTCTTGTGCAACGCTTTGATGGTAGGAAGCATCCCCAGGACCAGCAGAGCCGGCAGGACGCTCAGAAATTTGGGAGGGTCCCAAAGACTGGGAAATCCATCATATTACAAATCTCGGCCAATCTAATGATGTTCTAATGTTGCACACTATATGGAACCGCATGTGCTGGTTTGGTTACCAAAGGCTGTATCTCCACATTTTTTTTTCTCTCTCTGATGGAATTAAGTTTCATACCGCAGCTTCTGAGTTGCTGCACTAAACACTGGGGTTAACGCGGTGACGAAGGCGAGGTTTAGAGAGCAGCGTACGATTGTCCTGAGATATCCCTTCGGTATCCTCCACGAAACCGTCTTGGACGTTAGCAGAACTGAAGCATAAACGCCAGCGGAATCCAATGATCCTCATCAGGCCGGCCAGTTGGCTGAAATCCTCTCCACCAATGACGCAGGTGCTTCCTAGGTTGTTCCGGACCAGGCCAGATCCCCTGAAGATATTTCTAAGATGGCCGCCTCCGCTCTGACGTTTGCTTATTTTAAAGGCAGGTGGGCGGCGGCTGTTCCAGGAGTGTGGCAGCTGGCCAAAACCGTTCGGCTGGGAGCAAACCAGAACTTATTGAAACACTGCAGTCCAAACGCGATTAAAGTGAAAGTGCAGGGGCAGTCCAAAGGCCCGTTGGCACATTCGGGTGGGCGAGAGCCATATGGTATGGAGGGGCAGACTGAGAGTGTGGGTACGCTGTCCTCAGCCCTGTCACCCCCCCTCCCCCCCAACACCGTGCGGATACCGGGACAGGCTGTCCTCGAAGTGGCCAGAATGTGAGTAGGCCGTCCTGACCACTGTCATCCTGGGTGGGGGACGTTGGGGGAAGCAGGACGGGCCGTCGTAGAGGTGGCTAACAGGTGTGTCAGGGCCGACTGAGAACCGGAAGGAGCATGGGGGCAGACTGAAAGCTCAGAGAGGCGTCGGGGTGGGCTGCCTTCGAGTGACTGGAATGTGGGAGGGCCGGGTGGCTTACTGTGTCGCAGGGCCGGTCTGCATTTTATGCGATGTTTCTTTTTATGTGATTGGACTGTCTTGCATGTATTTGTGACTGTTTTGTGGCGTTTGGAAGTGGGATCTGAGATCTGTCCTCATTTCCTGAAAGCTGGTTCAACATGGGTTTTGGAGTCTGGCTTGGCTGCTCCTCTCCCTCGTAAAAGGGCTGTTTCTTTGTATACAGCTGCTAGCATTAATTGTTTTGTAAGCTGTGCATTGTTTAATAAAATGCAAAAAAAAAACCGTTAAAAATAAATTAAATGTAAGTGCAATGTGGAACGTGTTGGAGAACTATTGGAAAACCTAACTGGCTCGATGCACTATTACTAATGAACTGTTCCAATACAGTAGCATCCCATGAACACATCCCTTGGCAAACAGATAAATACAAACCTAGAATCTTAAAGGCAGCAGGGAACAGCATCCAATAAGAGATTTAAGAGAACGTCTGTCAGGAGTCAGGGCGTTGAATATAGAATTTGGGAAGTTGGGAAAGTCTGCATTGTTTTTGGAAACTGAACGCTGTGACTAAATCTCATCCCATTTAGGATGCAAAGGAAGGGGAAGGAAACTGCAGGGGGATTGGCACAATTCAAGTGTGGGGATTGTTCACGGGACAAGGCAGGCAGGAAGGACCTAAAGTGAGAGCTCTGAATAGCCAGGAGGGGACATGAGAAGCAATTTGGAGGTCGCATGAAGGAAAACCTGAAAACTTTCTCGAGATACGTCAGGATTAAAAGAATGAGGTAAACGAGGCCCAGTCAGGGCCAATAGTGAGAAGTTGTGCATAGAGTCCAAAGAGATAGGAGAGGCGTTAACTGAATATCTTATCTCAATTATCACACTGGAAAATCACATTGTAGCCGAGGACAATACTGAAATACATGCTATTGGACTTGATGGGATTGAGATTCATAAACGGGAGATGTTAATAATTTGGAATGTGTGAAAATAGCTAAGTCCCTTGGGCCGGATGTGATGTACCCGAGGATTCTCTTGGAAGCTAGGGAAGAGAATGTTTTGGCTTTGATCGTCATCGTCTACATTAATAGTGCCAGAAGATTTGAGGATTATCAAAAGTCCTCCCCTTGTTCAAGGAGGGCTGTAGAGATAAACCTGGCAATTACAGAACAGTGAGCCTTACCTCAGTTGTGGGTAACGTTTGGGAAAGAATTATCAGAGATAGGATCTCTAATCATCTAGAAAGGAATATTTTAATTAGGGATACTCAACGTAGGTTTGTGAAGGGTAGGTCGGACGTCACAAACCTTATAGAATTCTTTGTGAAGGTGACCAAACAGGTCGATGAGGGTAAAGCAGTTGATGTGGTGTACTTGGATTTCAGTAAAGAATTTTATAAGGTTTCCCACAGTAGGCCACTGCAGAAAACACAGAGATATGAAATTGACGGTGCTTTAGTGGTTTGGATCAGAAATTGTCTAGCCCTAAGAAGACAGATGGTGGTGGCTGATGGGAAATGTTCATCCTGGAGTTCAGTTACACGGGGTGTCCCGCAAGGATCTGTTTTGGCAACGCTGCTCTTTGTCATTTGTATAATGATCTGGATCAGGGTGTAGAAGGACAGGTCAGTAAATCTGTGGATGACACTAAGACCAGTGGGGTTGTGGATAGGGCAGAGGGATTTGGAAGTTACACAGGGTCATCGTTAAGCTGCAGAGCTGGGCTGAGGCAGCATAATGGAGCATAATGCAAAAAGGTGGGACTGGGTGAGTGGCCGGATACTTGGTCATGTGGACGAACAGAAAGAGCTCGATGCCATGTGCATAGTTCCCTGAAAGTTGCTCGCCAGGTTGGTAAGTTTGTTAAGAAGGCACCCAGTTTATTATTTTTTTGTTCACAGAGGGATTGAGTTTGGGAGCCAGGAGATCACATTACAACTGCACAAAACTCTGGTGCAACCGCACTTGGGAGAATGATGTAGAGTTCTGATAGTTAGTAGCCAGAGGGGACTTATTCGGTTTTGTTAATAGTTTGTTTCATTTGCTCACTGAGATAGATGAATGAGTTTCCACTTGCTGACTTTAAAGTCAGTGTGAGGGATTTATTTTATTCAACCACGTGCAGTTGCTGAAAGACAGGCTGCAGAACCCTTCACTCTCCTTTGACAGATTATCGAGTGATATTTTCCCCTTTCACTGTTTCGGTTCATGCTCTCAGAGGGGTGTCAACCTCAGTTTGGATGAAAATGTCGCCGGACCCCTCCCACTTCACTCACAAGCTACACAATACCATTCAGACAAAAACTCGTTCCCGTTCAGTCCCGCTCCAAGTCATCCCAAAGGGCTCAAAACCCTTCCAATCCATTCCCACTCAACGCAAACCAAATGATCCGAAACCCCCGTCTCATTCACTCCGATTCTAGACTAGGTTAGATTACTTACAGTGTGGAAACAGGCCCTTCGGCCCAACAAGTCCGCACCGACCCGCCGAAGCGCGACCCACCCATAACCCTACATTTACCCCTAACCTAACACTACGGGCAATTTAGCATGGCCAATTCACCCTAACCTGCACATCTTTGGACTGTGGGAGGAAACCCACGCAGACACGGGGAGAATGTGCAAACTCCACACAGTCAGTCGCCTGAGGCGGGAATTGAACCCGGGTCTCTGGCGCTGTGAGGCAGCAATGCTAACCGCTGTGCCACCGTACCACCCAGAATGCAAATATCCGAAACCCCTTATCAGATTTATGAACTGTTCCGAGCACTATGATATTTGAAGTGAGTGTAGGATGACATTAAGGGCTGGTGCCCGAAACGTCGATTCTCCTGCTCCTTGGATGCTGCCTGACCTGCTGCGCTTTTCCAGCAACACATTTTCAGCTCGGATGACATTAATTTGACCAGTTTATGATTTGCTAAGAGGATTGTCCCACCTTTACTTGGCGTTGAAGAGCTCTTGAGAACATATGGAAGGTTTATGAGCTATTAAGACCAAAAATGCTACCTCAAAGTTTGGGAGAAGATTTGTAGCTCGGGTGCTCGTTGTTGTGGTTCTGTTCGCCGAGCTGGGAATTTGTCTTGCAGACGTTTCGTCCCCTTGTCTAGGTGACATCCTCAGTGCTTGGGAGCCTCCTGGGAAGCGCTCCTGTGCTGTTCCCTCCGGCATTTATAGTGGCCTGTCTCTGCCGCTTCTGGTTGTCAGTTCCAGCTGTCCGCTGTAGTGGTCGGTATATTGGGTCCAGGTCGATGTGTTTGTTGGTAGAGTCTGTGGGTGAGTGCCATGCCTCTAGGAATTCCCTGGCTGTTCTCTGTTTGGCTTGCCCTATAATGGTAGTGTTGTCCCAGTCGAACTCATGTTGCTTGTCATCTGCGTGTGCGGCTACTAAGGATAGCTGGTCGTGTCGTTCCGTGGCTAGTTGGTGTTCATGGATGCGGATCGTTAGCTGTCTTCCTGTTGGTCCTGTGTAGTGTTTTCTGCAGTCCTTGCATGGGATTCTATCAACAAACACATCGACCTGGACCCAATATACCGGCCACTACAGTGGACAGCTCAAACTGACAACCGGAAGCGGCAGAGACAGGCCACTATAAATGCCGGAGAAAACAGCACAGGAGGCTCCCAAGCACTGAGGATGTCACCGAGACAGGGGACGAAACGTCTGCAAGACAAATTCCCAGCTCGGCGAACAGAACCACCACATGCTATCTCAAGTTTGCGTTGAACATCTGTTTGATTAATTTGGCATATTTATGAGCTACTCAGAGCAGAATGTTAGATTAAGTTAATGTTGGAGATCTGTTTGTCTGATTTGAGGCTTATGACCTGTGGAGAGCTTTGCGGTTGTAAGTGTGAGTGGAAGATCAGTTTGATGTGACAATTTTATAAGCGGCGAAGGGCACACCATTAACTGTTGAAGGTGTGTTCACTCAGTTGGACATTTGACGAAGCTGCTAAAAGTCACAGGCCATCTCTTAAGTTGACAGATTTATGAGATCTGGAGAGTTGTGTGCTGTCTTTTGTGGGAACCGAATTTCAGGTTTTGGAATTTGACAGATTTATGAGCTTTTCAATTCAGTATCCTCTGCTGATCATAGAATCCTTGCAGTGTGAAAACAGACCCCCTTTGGCCCAACAAGTTGACACTGACCCTCCACAGAGTACCCCATTTTAATGCATTTCCGATGACTGTATGTTTCATGTTGACTAATGCCCCTAATCTGCACACCCCAAAACGCTACGGGCAATTGAGCATGGCCAGTTCACCTGACCTGCACATCCTCGGACTGTGGGAGGAAACCAGAGCACCCAGAGGGGGACCCACGCACACATGGGGAGAATGGACAAACTGCACACGATCACCCCAAGCTGGAATCGAACCCAGGTCCCTGGCACTGTGAGGCAGCAGTACCAGCCACTGACCCACCATGCCACACACAGTGTGTGCTGAAGGGCTGTTGGCTAAACCTGGCGGATGATACACATTGTTCAGAGCAATCGGCTCTCGTCAGTGGATGTTGGGCGTCGGCTTCATGGATTTGACAGATTTATGAGCTGTTGCGAAGAGAGCAATTCTTTAGCTAGGTGTCAAAGATCTCCTTGTTTCATGTGAATTATCGAAAGTGAGAACATTCCGGGGTGAAAGTTATGTATATAAACCACCCTGAACCCCTCGATTAGATTCCAGTCTGTAACTCCCTCCCGGGTATCTGTTATTGTGTATATAAACCACCCCGAAACCCTTGATTAGATTCCAGTCTGTAACTCCCTCCCGAGAATCTGTTATTCTGTAAATAAACCACCCCGAACCCCTCGATCAGATTCCACTCTGTAACTCCCTCCCGGGTATCTGTTATTCTGTATATAAACCACCCCGAACCGCTCGATTAGATTCCAGTCTGTAACTCCCTCCTGGGTATCTGGTATTCTGAATATAAACCACCCCGAATCCCTCGATTAGATTCCAGTCTGTAACTCCCTCCTGGGTATCTGTCATTCTGTATATAAACCCTCCCGAACCCCTCGATTAGATTCCAGTCTGTAACTCCCTCCCGGGTATCTGTTATTCTGTATATAAACCACTCTGAACCCCTCGATTAGATTCCAGTCAATAACTCACTCCCGGGTATCTGTTATTCTGTATATAAACTCCCACAAACCCCTCGATTAGATTCCAGTCTGTCACTCCCTCCCGGGTATCTGTCATTCTGTATATAAACCCTCCCGAACCCCTCGATTAGATTCCAGTCTGTAACTCGCTCCCGAGTATCTGTTATTCTGTATAAAAACCACCCTGAACCCCTCGATTAGATTCCAGACTGTAACTCCCTCCTGGGTATCTGTTATTCTGTATATAAACCACCCTGAACCCCTCGATTAGATTCCAGTCTGTAACTCCCTCCCGGGTATCTGTCATTCTGTATATAAACCACCCTGAACCCCTCGATTAGATTCCAGTCTGTAACTCCCTCCCGGGTATCTGTCATTCTGTATATAAACCACCCTGAACCCCTCGATTAGATTCCAGTCTGTAACTCCCTCCTGGGTATCTGTCATTCTGTATATAAACCACCCTGAACCCCTCGATTAGATTCCAGTCTGTAACTCCCTCCCGGGTATCTGTTATTCTGTATATAAACCACCCTGAACCCCTCGATTAGATTCCAGTCTGTAACTCCCTCCCGGGTATCTGTTATTCTGTATATAAACCACTCTGAACCCCTCGATTAGATTCCAGTCAATAACTCACTCCCGGGTATCTGTTATTCTGTATAAAAACCACCCCGAACCCCTCGATTAGATTCCAGACTGTAACTCCCTCCTGGGTATCTGTCATTCTGTATATAAACCACCCTGAACCCCTCGATTAGATTCCAGTCTGTAACTCCCTCCCGGGTATCTGTTATTCTGTATATAAACCACCCTGAACCCCTCGATTAGATTCCAGTCTGTAACTCCCTCCTGGGTATCTGTCATTCTGTATATAAACCACCCTGAACCCCTCGATTAGATTCCAGTCTGTAACTCCCTCCCGGGTATCTGTTATTCTGTATATAAACCACCCTGAACCCCTCGATTAGATTCCAGTCTGTAACTCCCTCCTGGGTATGTTATTCTGTATATAAACCACCCTGAACCCCTCGATTAGATTCCAGTCCGTAACTCAGTCCTGGGTATCTGTTATTCTGTTTAGCACCATCCCCAAAAACTCGTCTTTCTCCCTCTGTAACTTGAAATCTGTCCTGAGCTGCTGATAACTTTGCCCTCAGTTCTGTATCCCTTTGTTCAGTGCTCGGTTTGCACCTACCTCAGTGCAGTGTTAACTGCTGATCCCCTCCGACCTCACACCAGCCGTGACTGAGAGAGTGCAGAGGAGAGGGAGGCCTGTGTTTTATGTTGTCTGACACGGCCCACCGGCCCCCAGTATAAACCAGATGCCTGAGTGCTGTCACGTTGGTCTGGTGGGACAGTAAGTGTCATGTCTCCACAGAATGAGGTCTGCCAGAGTGTCACTGACTCTCAGCACACCGCCCAGCACGAAGCTTGTGCAACCCTCCTGCGATATTTAATCTTGGTACCTCTCACCTTTAATCTCCCACTGGATCGTACTGTTGTCTGCTAAAGATAGGGGGCATTAGTGTGCAGGGAGACAAGGGAGAGCTCGCTGGAACTGTGAGGAGGGGAGGGAATGTTGTCTTAGTTGGAGAGCAACCACCCCATTGGATCCAAGCCCCTTCCCGTTCACTCCCGCTCTACACCATCCCAATGTTCCCCAAACCCCTTCCCATTCACTCCCACTCTACACCATCCCAATGTTCCCCAAACCCCTTCCCATTCACTCCCACTCTACACCATCCCAATGTTCCCCAATCCCCTTCCCATTCACTCCCACTCTACACCATCCCATAGTCACAAACCCCTTACCGTTCACTCCCAATCTACACCGTCCCAATGGACCCAAACCCCTTCCCGTTCACTCCCACTCTACACCATCCCAATGGGCCCCAAACCCCTTCCCATTCACTCCCACTCTACACCGTCCCAATGGACCCCAAACCCCTTCCCGTTCACTCCCACTCTACACCATCCCAATGGGCCCCAAACCCCTTCCCATTCACTCCCACTCTACACCGTCCCAATGGACCCCAAACCCCTTCCCGTTCACTCCCAATCTACACCATCCCAATGGACCCAAACCCCTTGTTCACTCCCACTCTACACCGTCCCAATGGACCCAAACCCCTTGTTCACTCCCAATCTACACAGTCCCAATGGACCCAAACCCCTTCCCATTCACTCCCACGCAACACCATCCCAATGTTCCCCAAACCCCTTCCTGTTCAATCCCACGCAACACCATCCCAATGGACCCAAATCCCTTCCCGTTCACTCCCACCCAACACTATCCCAATGGACCCCAAACCCTGTCATGTTTACTCCCACTCTACACATTCACAATGTCCCCAAACCCCTTCCTTGTTCACTCCCACTCTACACCGTCCCAATGTTCCCCAAACCCCTTCCCATTCACTCCCAATCTACACCGTCCCAATGTTCCCCAAACCCCTTGCCATTCACTCCCACTCTACACCGTCCCAATGTTCCCCAAACCCCTTCCCGTTCACTCCCACTCTACACCGTCCCAATGTTCCCCAAACCCCTTCCCATTCACCACCACTCTACACCGTCCCAATGTTCCCCAAACCCCTTCGCATTCAATCCCACCCAACACTATCCCAATGGACCCAAACCATCTCATATTCAGCCCCACTCCCAATCTGGGTCGAGAAGTGGGGTTTGATTGTGTCCATGTGTGTGGGTGTCGTTGCCAGGGCTCAGTATTTATTTCGCCATCCCGAGTTGCCCCACGTGAGAAGTTGGGGGTGAGCCACAATCTTGAACCACTGCAGTTTCTGTGCTGTGAGGTAGACAGTCCTCTCTCTCAGGGAGATATCTGTACACTGACTGGTGTCTCTCAGTCCCCCCTCTCTCTCTCAGGGAGATATCTGGACACTGACTGGTGTCTCTCAGTCCCCCCTCTCTCTCTCTCAGGGAGATATCTGTACACTGACTGGTGTCTCTCAGTCCCCTCTCTCTCTTTCAGGGAGATATCTGTACACTGACTGGTGTCTCTCAGTCCCCTCTCTCTCTCTCAGGGACATATCTGCACACTGACTGGTGTCTCTCAGTCCCCTCTCTCTCAGGGTGATATCTGTACACTGACTGGTATCTCTCAGTCCCCTCTCTCTCTCAGCGTGATATCTGTACACTGACTGGTGTCTCTCAGTCCCCTCTCTCTCTCAGAGAGATATCTGTACACTGACTGGTGTCTCTCAGTCCTCTCTCTCTCTCTCAGGGAGATATCTTTACACTGACTGGTGTCTCTCAGTCCCCTCTCTCTCTTTCAGGGAGATATCTGTACACTGACTGGTGTCTCTCAGTCCCCTCTCTCTCTCTCAGGGACATATCTGTACACTGACTGGTGTCTCTCAGTCCCCTCTCTCTCAGGGTGATATCTGTACACTGACTGGTATCTCTCAGTCCCCTCTCTCTCTCAGCGTGATATCTGTACACTGACTGGTGTCTCTCAGTCCCCTCTCTCTCTCAGGGAGATATCTGTACACTGACTGGTGTCTCTCAGTCCTCTCTCTCTCTCTCAGGGAGATATCTTTACACTGACTGGTGTCTCTCAGTCCCCTCTCTCTCTCTCAGGGAGATATCTGTACACTGACTGGTGTCTCACAGTCCCCTCTCTCTCTCTCAGGGAGATATTTGTACACTGACTGGTGTCTCTCAGTCCCCTCTCTCTCAGGGTGATATCTGTACACTGACTGGTGTCTCTCAGTCCCCTCTCTCTCTCAGGGAGATATCTGTACACTGACTGGTGTCTCTCAGTCCCCCCTCTCTCTCTCAGGGAGATATCTGTACACTGACTGGTGTCTCTCAGTCCCCTCTCTCTCTCTCAGGGAGATATCTGTACACTGACTGGTGTCTCTCAGGCCCCTCTCTCAGGGAGATATCTGTACACTGACTGGTGTCTCTCAGTCCCCTCTCTCTCTCTCAGGGACATATCTGTACACTGACTGGTGTCTCTCAGTCCCCTCTCTCTCAGGGTGATATCTGTACACTGACTGGTATCTCTCAGTCCCCTCTCTCTCTCAGGGTGATATCTGTACACTGACTGGTGTCTCTCAGTCCCCTCTCTCTCTCTCTCAGGGAGATATCTGTACACTGACTGGTATCTCTCAGTCCCCTCTCTCTCTCAGCGTGATATCTGTACACTGACTGGTGTCTCTCAGTCCCCTCTCTCTCTCAGAGAGATATCTGTACACTGACTGGTGTCTCTCAGTCCTCTCTCTCTCTCTCAGGGAGATATCTTTACACTGACTGGTGTCTCTCAGTCCCCTCTCTCTCTTTCAGGGAGATATCTGTACACTGACAGGTGTCTCTCAGTCCCCTCTCTCTCTCTCAGGGACATATCTGTACACTGACTGGTGTCTCTCAGTCCCCTCTCTCTCAGGGTGATATCTGTACACTGACTGGTGTCTCTCAGTCCCCTCTCTCTCTCAGCGTGATATCTGTACACTGACTGGTGTCTCTCAGTCCCCTCTCTCTCTCTCAGGGAGATATCTGTACACTGACTGGTGTCTCACAGTCCCCTCTCTCTCTCTCAGGGAGATATTTGTACACTGACTGGTGTCTCTCAGTCCCCTCTCTCTCAGGGTGATATCTGTACACTGACTGGTGTCTCTCAGTCCCCTCTCTCTCTCAGGGAGATATCTGTACACTGACTGGTGTCTCTCAGTCCCCCCTCTCTCTCTCAGGGAGATATCTGTACACTGACTGGTGTCTCTCAGTCCCCTCTCTCTCTCTCAGGGAGATATCTGTACACTGACTGGTGTCTGTCAGTCCCCTCTCTCAGGGAGATATCTGTACACTGACTGGTGTCTCTCAGTCCCCTCTCTCTCTCTCAGGGACATATCTGTACACTGACTGGTGTCTCTCAGTCCCCTCTCTCTCAGGGTGATATCTGTACACTGACTGGTATCTCTCAGTCCCCTCTCTCTCTCAGGGTGATATCTGTACACTGACTGGTGTCTCTCAGTCCCCTCTCTCTCTCAGGGAGATATCTGTACACTGACTGGTGTCTCTCAGTCCCCTCTCTCTCTCTCTCAGGGAGATATCTGTACACTGACTGGTGTCTCACAGTCCCCTCTCTCTCTCTCAGGGAGATATTTGTACACTGACTGGTGTCTCACACTCCCCTCTCTCTCTCTCAGGGAGATATTTGTACTCTGACTGGTGTCTCTCAGTCCCCTCTCTCTCAGGGTGATATCTGTACACTGACTGGTGTCTCTCAGTCCCCTCTCTCTCTCAGGGAGATATCTGTACACTGACTGGTGTCTCTCAGTCCCCCCTCTGTCTCTCAGGGAGATATCTGTACACTGACTGGTGTCTCTCAGTCCCCTCTCTCAGGGAGATATCTGTACACTGACTGGTGTCTCTCAGTCCCCTCCCACTCTCAGGGAGATGTCTGTACACTGACTGGTGTCTCTCAGTCCCCCCTCTCTCTCTCAGGGAGATATCTGTACACTGACTGGTGTCTCTCAGTCCCCTCTCTCTCTCAGCGTGATATCTGGACACTGACTGGTGTCTCTCATTCCCCCTTCTCTATCTCTCAGGGAGATATCTGTACACTGACTGGTGTCTCTCAGTCCCCACTCTCTCTCAGGGAGATATCTGTACACTGACTGGTGTCTCTCAGTCCCCTCTTTCTCTCAGGGAGATATCTGTACACTGACTGGTGTCTCTCGTCTCCTCTCTCTCAGGGAGATATCTGTACACACACTGGTGTCTCTCAGTCCCCTCTCTCTCAGGGAGATATCTGTACACTGACTGGTGTCTCTCAGCCCCCACTCTCTCTCAGGGAGATATCTGTACACTGACTGGTGTCTCTCAGTCCCCTCTCTCTCTCAGGGAGATATCTGTACACTGACTGGTGTCTCTCAGTCACCTCTCTCTCTCTCTCTCAGGGAGATATCTGTACACTGACTGGTGTCTCTCAGTCCCCTCTCTCTCTCTCTCAGGGAGATATCTGTACACTGACTGGTGTCTCTCAGTCCCCTCTCTCTCTCTCAGGCAGATATCTGTACACTGACGGGTTTCTCTCAGTCCCCTCTCTCTCTCTCTCAGGGAGATATCTGTACAGTGACTGGTGTCTCTCAGTCCCCTCTCTCTCTCAGGGAGCTATCTGTACATTGACAGGTGTCTCTCAGTCCCCTCTCTCTCTCTCTCAGGGAGATATTTGTACACTGACTGGTGTCTCTCAGTCCCCTCTCTCTCTCTCAGGGAGATATCTGTGCACTGACTGGTGTCTCTCAGTCCCCCCTCTCTCTCTCAGGGAGATATCTGTACACTGACTGGTGTCTCTCAGTCCCCTCTCTCTCAGGGTGATATCTGTACACTGACTGGTGTCTCTCAGTCCCCTCTCTCTCTCAGGGAGATATCTGGACACTGACTGGTGTCTCTCAGTCCACTCTCGCTTAGGGAGATATCTGTACACTGACTGGTGTCTCTCAGTCCCCTCCCTCTCTCAGGGATATATCTGAACACTGACTGGTGTCTCTCAGTCCCCTCCCACTCTCAGGGAGATATCTGTACACTGACTGGTGTCTCTCAGTCCCCTCTCTCTCAGGGAGATATCTGTACACTGACTGGTGTCTCTCAGTCCCCACTCTCTCTCAGGGAGATAAATGTACACTGACTGGTGTCTCTCAGTCCCCTCTCTCTCACGGAGATATCTGTACACTGACTGGTGTCTCTCTGTCCCCTCTCTCTCTCAGGGAGATATCTGTACACTGACTGGTGTCTCTCAGTCCCCTCTCTCTCTCAGGGAGATATCTGTACACTGACTGGTGTCTCTCAGTCCCCTCTCTCTCAGGGAGATATCTGTACACTGACTGGTGTCTCTCAGTCCCCTCTCTCTCAGGGAGATATCTGTACACTGACTGGTGTCTCTCAGTCCACTCTCTCTCTCAGGGAGATATCTGTACACTGACTGGTGTCTCTCAGTCCCCTCTCTCTCTCAGGGAGATATCTGTACACTGACTGGTGTCTCTCGTCTCCTCTCTCTCAGGGAGATATCTGTACACTGACAGGTGTCTCTCAGTCCCCTCTCTCTCAGGGAGATATCTGTACACTGACTGGTGTCTCTCAGTCACCCCTCTCTCTCAGGGAGATATCTGTACACTGACTGGTGTCTCTCAGTCGCCACTGTCTCTCAGGGAGATATCTGTACACTGACTGGTGTCTCTCAGTCCCCTCTCCCTCAGGGAAATATCTGTACACTGACTGGTGTCTCTCAGTCCCCTCTCTCTCTCAGGGAAATATCTGTACACTGACTGGTGTCTCTCAGTGCCCTCTCTCTCTCAGGGAGATATCTGTACACTGACTGGTGTCTCTCAGTCCCCTCTCTCACTCAGGGAGATATCTGTGCACTGACTGGTGTCTCTCAGTCCCCCCTCTCTCAGGGAGTTAACTGTACACTGACTGGTGTCTCTCAGTCCCATCTCTCTCTCTCAGGGAGATATCTGTACACTGACTGGTGTCCCTCAGTCCCCCCTCTCTCTCTCTCAGGGAGATATCTGTACACTGACTGGTGTCTCTCAGTCCCCTCTCTCTCTCAGGGAGATATCTGTACACTGACTGGTGTCTCTCAGTCCCCTCTATCTCAGGGAGATATCTGTACACTGACTGGTGTCTCTCAGTCCCATCTCTCTCTCTCAGGGAGATATCTGTCCACTGACTGGTGTCTCTCAGTCCCCCCTCTCTCTCTCAGGGTGATATCTGTACACTGACTGGTGTGTCTCAGTCCCCTCTATCTCAGGGAGATATCTGCACACTGACTGGTGTCTCTCTGTCTCCCCCCGTCTCTCTAAGTGAGATATCTGTACACTGACTTGTGTCTCTCAGTCCCCTCTCTCTCTCAGGGAGATATCTGTACACTGACTGGTGTCTCTCAGTCCCCTCTCTCTCTCAGGGAGATATCTGTACACTGACTGGTGTCTCTCAGTACCCTCTCACTCTCAGGGAGATATCTGTACACTGAATGTTGTCACTCAGTCCCCTCTCTCTCAGGGATATATCTGTACACTGACTGGTGTCTCTCAGTCCCCTCTCTCTCAGGGAGATATCTGTACACTGACTGGTGTCTCTCAGTCCACTCTCTCTCTCAGGGAGATATCTGTACACTGACTGGTGTCTCTCAGTCCCCTCTCTCTCAGGGAGATATCTGTACACTGACTGGTGTCTCTCGTCTCCTCTCTCTCAGGGAGATATCTGTACACTGACTGGTGTCTCTCAGTCCCCACTCTCTCTCAGGGAGATATCTGTACACTGACTGGTGTCTCTCAGTCACCCCTCTCTCTCAGGGAGATAACTGTACACTGACTGGTGTCTCTCAGTCCCCACTCTCTCTCAGGGAGATATCTGTACACTGACTGGTGTCTCTCAGTCCCCTCTCTCTCACGGAGATATCTGTACACTGACTGGTGTCTCTCAGTCCCCTCTCTCTCTCAGGGAGATATCTGTACACTGACTGGTGTCTCTCAGTCCCCTCCCTCTCTCTGGGAGATATCTGTACACTGACTGGTGTCTCTCAATCCCCTCTCTCTCTCAGGGAGATATCTGTACACTGACTGGTGTCTCTCAGTTCCCCCCCCCTCTCTCTCAGTGAGATATCTGTACACTGACTGGTGTCTCTCAGTCCCCACTCTCTCTCAGGGAGATATCTGTACACTGACTGGTGTCTCTCAGTGCCCCCTCTCTCAGGGAGTTAACTTTACACTGACTGGTGTCTCTCAGTCCCATCTCTCTCTCTCAGGGAGATATCTGTGCACTGACTGGTGTCTCTCAGTGCCCCCTCTCTCAGGGAGTTAACTTTACACTGACTGGTGTCTCTCAGTCCCATCTCTCTCTCTCAGGGAGATATCTGTACACTGACTGGTGTCTCTCGTCTCCTCTCTCTCAGGGAGATATCTGTACACTGACTGGTGTCTCTCAGTCCCCTCTCTCTCTCAGGGAGATATCTGTACACTGACTGGTGTCTCTCAGTCCCCTCTCTCTCAGGGAGATATCTGTACACTGACTGGTGTCTCTCAGTCCCCTCTCTCTCAGGGAGATATCTGTACACTGACTGGTGTCTCTCAGTCCCCCCTCTCTCTCAGGGAGATATCTGTACACTGACTGGTGTCTCTCAGTCCCCACTCTCTCTCAGGGAGATATCTGTCCACTGACTGGTGTCTCTCAGTCCCCTCTCTCGCAGGGAGATATCTGTACACTGACTGGTGTCTCTCAGTGCCCTCTCTCTCTCAGGGAGATATCTGTACACTTACTGGTGTCTCTCAGTCCCCTCTCTCTCTCAGGGAGATATCTGTACACTGACTGGTGTCTCTCAGTGCCCCCTCTCTCAGGGAGTTAACTGTACACTGACTGGTGTCTCTCAGTCCCATCTCTCTCTCTCAGGGAGATATCTGTGCACTGACTGGTGTCTCTCAGTCACCCCTCTCTCTCTCAGGGAGATATCTGTACACTGACTGGTGCCTCTCAGTCCCCTCTATCTCAGGGAGATATCTGTACACTGACTGGTGTCTCTCAGTCCCATCTCTCTCTCTCAGGGAGATATCTGTACACTGACTGGTGTCTCTCAGTCGCCTCTCTCTCTCAGGGAGATATCTGTACACTGACTGGTGTCTCTCAGTCCCCTCTCTCTCTCAGGGAGATATCTGTACACTGACTGGTGTCTCTCAGTCCCCTCCCACTCTCAGGGAGATATCTGTACACTGACTGGTGTCTCTCAGTCCCCTCTCTCTCTCAGGGAAATATCTGTACACTGACTGGTGTCTCTCAGTCCCCTCTCTCTCTCAGGGAGATATCTGTTCACTGACTGGTGTCTCTCAGTCCACTCTCTCTCTCAGGGAGATATCTGTACACTGACTGGTGTCTCTCAGTCCCCTCTCTCTCAGGGAGATATCTGTACACTGACTGGTGTCTCTCGTCTCCTCTCTCTCAGGGAGATATCTGTACACTGACTGGTGTCTCTCAGTCCCCCCTCTCTCAGGGAGATATCTGTACACTGACTGGTGTCTCTCAGTCACCCCTCTCTCTCAGGGAGATAACCATACACTGACTGGTGTCTCTCAGTCCCCACTCTCTCTCAGGGAGATATCTGTACACTGACTGGTGTCTCTCAGTCCCCTCTCTCTCACGGAGATATCTGTACACTGACTGGTGTCTCTCAGTCCCCTCTCTCTCTCAGGGAGATATCTGTACACTGACTGGTGTCTCTCAGTCCCCTCCCTCTCTCTGGGAGATATCTGTACACTGACTGGTGTCCCTCAATCCCCTCTCTCTCTCAGGGAGATATCTGTACACTGACTGGTGTCTCTCAGTTCCCCCCCCCTCTCTCTCAGTGAGATATCTGTACACTGACTGGTGTCTCTCAGTCCCCACTCTCTCTCAGGGAGATATCTGTACACTGACTGGTGTCTCTCAGTGCACCCTCTCTCAGGGAGTTAACTTTACACTGACTGGTGTCTCTCAGTCCCATCTCTCTCTCTCAGGGAGATATCTGTGCACTGACTGGTGTCTCTCAGTGCCCCCTCTCTCAGGGAGTTAACTTTACACTGACTGGTGTCTCTCAGTCCCATCTCTCTCTCTCAGGGAGATATCTGTACACTGACTGGTGTCTCTCGTCTCCTCTCTCTCAGGGAGATATCTGTACACTGACTGGTGTCTCTCAGTCCCCTCTCTCTCTCAGGGAGATATCTGTACACTGACTGGTGTCTCTCAGTCCCCTCTCTCTCAGGGAGATATCTGTACACTGACTGGTGTCTCTCAGTCCCCTCTCTCTCAGGGAGATATCTGTACACTGACTGGTGTCTCTCAGTCCCCCCTCTCTCTCAGGGAGATATCTGTACACTGACTGGTGTCTCTCAGTCCCCACTCTCTCTCAGGAAGATATCTGTCCACTGACTGGTGTCTCTCAGTCCCCTCTCTCTCAGGGAGATATCTGTACACTGACTGGTGTCTCTCAGTGCCCTCTCTCTCTCAGGGAGATATCTGTACACTGACTGGTGTCTCTCAGTCCCCTCTCTCTCTCAGGGAGATATCTGTACACTGACTGGTGTCTCTCAGTGCCCCCTCTCTCAGGGAGTTAACTGTACACTGACTGGTGTCTCTCAGTCCCATCTCTCTCTCTCAGGGAGATATCTGTGCACTGACTGGTGTCTCTCAGTCACCCCTCTCTCTCTCAGGGAGATATCTGTACACTGACTGGTGCCTCTCAGTCCCCTCTATCTCAGGGAGATATCTGTACACTGACTGGTGTCTCTCAGTCCCATCTCTCTCTCTCAGGGAGATATCTGTACACTGACTGGTGTCTCTCAGTCCCCTCTCTCTCTCAGGGAAATATCTGTACACTGACTGGTGTCTCTCAGTCCCCTCTCTCTCTCAGGGAGATATCTGTTCACTGACTGGTGTCTCTCAGTGCCCTCTCTCTCTCAGGGAGATATCTGTACACTGACTGGTGTCTCTCAGTCCCCTCTCTCGCTCAGGGAGATATCTGTACACTGACTCGTGTCTCTCAGCCCCCCCTCTCTCAGGGAGTTAACTGTACACTGACTGGTGTCTCTCAGTCCCACCTCTCTCTCTCGGGGAAATATCTGTACACTGACTGGTGACTCTCAGTCCCCTCTCTCTCTCAGGGAAATATCTGTACACTGACTGGTGTCTCTCAGTCCGCCCTCTCTATCTCAGGGAGATATCTGTACACTGACTGGTGACTCTCAGTCCCCTCTCTCTCTCAGGGTGATATCTGTACACTGATTGGTGTCTCTCAGTCCCCTCTATCTCAGGGAGGTATCTGTACACTGACTGGTGTCTCTCAGTCCCCTCCCTCTCTCTCAGGGAGATATCTGTACACTGACTGGTGTCTCTCAGTCCCCTCTCTCTCTCTCAGGGTGATATCTGCACACTGACTGGTGTCTCTCAGTCCCCTCTCTCTCAGGGAGATATCTGTACACTGACTGGTGTCTCTCAGTCCCCTCTCTCTCAGGGAGATATCTGTACACTGACTGGTGTCCCTCAGTCCCCTCTCTCTCTCAGGGTGATATCTGTACACTGACTGGTGTCTCTCAGTCCCCTCCCTCTCTCAGGGAGATATCTGTACACTGACTGGTGTCTCTCAGTCCGCTCTCTCTCAGGGAGGTATCTGTACACTGACTGGTGTCTCTCTGTCCCCTCTCTCTCTCAGGGTGATATCTGTACACTGACTGGTGTCTCTCAGTCCCCTCTCTCTCTCTCTCAGGGAGGTATCTGTACACTGACTGGTGTTTCTCAGTCCCCTCTCTCTCAGGGAGATATCTGTACACTGACTGGTGTCTCTCAGTCCCATCTCTCTCTCTCAGGGAGATATCTGTGCACTGATTGGTGTCTCTCAGTCCCCCCTCTCTCTCTCAGGCAGATATCTGTACACTGACTGGTATCTCTCAGTACCCTCTCTCTCTCAGGGAGATATCTGTACACTGACTGGTGTCTCTCAGTCCCCTCTCTCTCAGGGAGATATCTGTACACTGACTGGTGTCTCTCAGTCCACTCTCTCTCTCAGGGAGATATCTGTACACTGACTGGTGTCTCTCAGTCCCCTCTCTCTCTCTCTCAGGGAGATATCTGTACACTGACTGGTGTCTCTCGTCTCCTCTCTCTCAGGGAGATATCTGTACACTGACAGGTGGCTCTCACTCCCCTCTCTCTCTCAGGGAGATATCTGTACACTGACTGGTGTCTCTCGTCTCCTCTCTCTCAGGGAGATATCTGTACACTGACAGGTGTCTCTCAGTCCCCTCTCTCTCAGGGAGATATCTGTACACTGACTGGTGTCTCTCAGTCACCCCTCTCTCTCAGGGAGATATCTGTACACTGACTGGTGTCTCTCAGTCGCCACTGTCTCTCAGGGAGATATCTGTACACTGACTGGTGTCTCTCAGTCCCCTCTCCCTCAGGGAAATATCTGTACACTGACTGGTGTCTCTCAGTCCCCTCTCTCTCTCAGGGAGATATCTGTACACTGACTGGTGTCTCTCAGTCCCCTCTCTCTCTCAGGGAGATATCTGTACACTGACTGGTGTCTCTCAGTCCCCTCTCTCTCTCAGGGAGATATCTGTACACTGACTGGTGTCTCTCAGTCCCCCCTCTCTCAGGGAGTTAACTGTACACTGACTGGTGTCTCTCAGTCCCATCTCTCTCTCTCAGGGAGATATCTGTACACTGACTGGTGTCCCTCAGTCCCCCCCCTCTCTCTCTCAGGGAGATATCTGTACACTGACTGGTGTCTCTCAGTCCCCTCTCTCTCTCAGGGAGATATCTGTACACTGACTGGTGTCTCTCAGTCCCCTCTATATCAGGGAGATATCTGTACACTGACTGGTGTCTCTCAGTCCCATCTCTCTCTCTCAGGGAGATATCTGTACACTGACTGTTGTCTCTCAGTCCCCCCTCTCTCTCTCAGGGTGATATCTGTACACTGACTGGTGTCTCTCAGTCCCCTCTATCTCAGGGAGATATCTGCACACTGACTGGTGTCTCTCTGTCTCCCCCCGTCTCTCTAAGTGAGATATCTGTACACTGACTTGTGTCTCTCAGTCCCCTCTCTCTCTCAGGGAGATATCTGTACACTGACTGGTGTCTCTCAGTCCCCTCTCTCTCTCAGGGAGATATCTGTACACTGACTGGTGTCTCTCAGTCCCCTCTCTCTCTCAGGGAGATATCTGTACACTGACTGTTGTCACTCAGTCCCCTCTCTCTCTCAGGGAGATATCTGTACACTGACTGGTGTCTCTCAGTCCCCTCTCTCTCAGGGAGATATCTGTACACTGACTGGTGTCTCTCAGTCCACTCTCCCTCTCAGGGAGATACCTGTACACTGACTGGTGTCTCTCAGTCTCCCCTCTCTCTCAGGGAGATATCTGTACACTGACTGGTGTCTCTCAGTCCCCACTCTCTCTCAGGGAGATATCTGTACACTGACTGGTGTCTCTCAGTCCCCTCTCTCTCAGGGAGATATCTGTACACTGACTGGTGTCTCTCAGTCCCCTCTCTCTCAGGGAGATATCTGTACACTGACTGGTGTCTCTCAGTCCCCCCTCTCTCTCAGGGAGATATCTGTACACTGACTGGTGTCTCTCAGTCCCCACTCTCTCTCAGGAAGATATCTGTCCACTGACTGGTGTCTCTCAGTCCCCTCTCTCTCAGGGAGATATCTGTACACTGACTGGTGTCTCTCAGTGCCCTCTCTCTCTCAGGGAGATATCTGTACACTGACTGGTGTCTCTCAGTCCCCTCTCTCTCTCAGGGAGATATCTGTACACTGACTGGTGTCTCTCAGTGCCCCCTCTCTCAGGGAGTTAACTGTACACTGACTGGTGTCTCTCAGTCCCATCTCTCTCTCTCAGGGAGATATCTGTGCACTGACTGGTGTCTCTCAGTCACCCCTCTCTCTCTCAGGGAGATATCTGTACACTGACTGGTGCCTCTCAGTCCCCTCTATCTCAGGGAGATATCTGTACACTGACTGGTGTCTCTCAGTCCCATCTCTCTCTCTCAGGGAGATATCTGTACACTGACTGGTGTCTCTCAGTCGCCTCTCTCTCTCAGGGAGATATCTGTACACTGACTGGTGTCTCTCAGTCCCCTCTCTCTCTCAGGGAGATATCTGTACACTGACTGGTGTCTCTCAGTCCCCTCCCACTCTCAGGGAGATATCTGTACACTGACTGGTGTCTCTCAGTCCCCTCTCTCTCTCAGGGAAATATCTGTACACTGACTGGTGTCTCTCAGTCCCCTCTCTCTCTCAGGGAGATATCTGTTCACTGACTGGTGTCTCTCAGTGCCCTCTCTCTCTCAGGGAGATATCTGTACACTGACTGGTGTCTCTCAGTCCCCTCTCTCGCTCAGGGAGATATCTGTACACTGACTCGTGTCTCTCAGCCCCCCCTCTCTCAGGGAGTTAACTGTACACTGACTGGTGTCTCTCAGTCCCACCTCTCTCTCTCGGGGAAATATCTGTACACTGACTGGTGACTCTCAGTCCCCTCTCTCTCTCAGGGAAATATCTGTACACTGACTGGTGTCTCTCAGTCCGCCCTCTCTATCTCAGGGAGATATCTGTACACTGACTGGTGACTCTCAGTCCCCTCTCTCTCTCAGGGTGATATCTGTACACTGACTGGTGTCTCTCAGTCCGCCCTCTCTATCTCAGGGAGATATATGTACACTGACTGGTGTCTCTCAGTCCCCTCTATCTCAGGGAGGTATCTGTACACTGACTGGTGTCTCTCAGTCCCCTCCCTCTCTCTCAGGGAGATATCTGTACACTGACTGGTGTCTCTCAGTCCCCTCTCTCACTCTCAGGGTGATATCTGCACACTGACTGGTGTCTCTCAGTCCCCTCTCTCTCAGGGAGATTTTTTTTTTTTTTTTATTTCAAAAATATACTTTATTCATAAATGATTTGATGGTCTGTACATTGGATCATGCCATACATATGTCCATATTTACAAACACAGATTCGACTTTATTCTTGTCCTTTACAATCCTGTGCATTTTTTCAATCTTGTATATATACATATATTTGGCTGAGGCATCAGCAGAGCCCAAAAAAACGTCTGTATGGGCCCCCTGTTCTTCTTTCGGCAGGCCGATCTTACACGGTGGTCTTTCCCCACCGCGCCTTGGCGGCAGCTGCCCCAAGCTTCAGCGCGTCCCTCAACACGTAGTCTTGGACCTTGGAATGTGCCAGTCTGCAACACTCGGTCGGGGTCAACTCCTTCAGCTGGAAGATCAACAGGTTTCGGACCGCCCAGAGAGCGTCCTTCACCGAGTTGATGATCCTCCAGGCGCAGTTAATGTTCGTCTCGGTGTGAGTCCCGGGGAACAGGCCGTAGAGCACGGAGTCCCGCGTCACGGCGCTGCTCGGGACGAACCTCGACAAGCACCACTGCATTCCTCTCCAGACTTCCTCTGCATAGGCACATTCCAGAAGGAGGTGTGTGACAGTCTCGTCCCCCCCGCAGCCACTTCGAGGGCAGCGTGCGGTGCGGCAGAGAGTCCGGGCGTGCATAAAGGATCTCACAGGCAGAGCCCTTCTCACCACCAGCCAAGCCACGTCTTGGTGCTTGTTGGAAAGTTCTGGCGATGAGGCATTCTGCCAAATGACTTTGAGAGTCTGCTCAGGGAACCGCTCGACAGGATCCACCCTCTCCTTTTCCCGAAGGGTCTCAAGGACGCTACGTGCTGACCACTTCCTGATGGACTTGTGGTCAAAGGTGTTTTTCCTCATAAATTTCTCCACGAAGGACAGGTGATACGGAACAGTCCAACTACTCGGAGCGTTCCGCGGCAGCGAGGCCAGGCCCATCCTTCGCAACACCGGGGACAGGTAGAACCTCAGTACGTAGTGACACTTGGTGTTTGCGTACCGGGGATCCACGCACAGCTTGATGCAGCTACACACAAAGGTGGCCATCAGGGTGAGGGTGGCATTGGGCGTGTTTTTTCCCCCATTGCACCGGTCTTTGTACATAGAGTCTCTTCGGACCCGGTCCATCTTTGATCTCCAAATGAATTGGAAGATGGCCCGGGTGACTGCGGCGGCACAGGTCCTGGGGATAGGCCAGACCTGTGCCACATATAGCAATACTGAGAGTACCTCACACCTGATGACCAGGTTTTTTCCCGCGATGGAGAGCGACCGTTGCCCCCATCTGCCTAGTTTCTGTCTCATCTTCCTGATCCGCTCCTCCCAGGTCTTGGCGCACGCCCCAGCCCCCCCGAACCAAATACCCAGCACCTTCAGGTGGTCAGTCCTGACGGTGAAGGGGATAGAGGATTGGTCGGCCCAGTTCCCGAAGAGCATGGCCTCGCTCTTGCCTCGGTTTACCTTGGCCCCCGAGGCCCGTTCGAACTGGTCGCAGATGCACACGAGTCTGTGCACGGACAGCGGATCCGAGCAGAAAACAGCGACGTCATCCATGTACAGGGAGGCCTTAACCTGCAGGCCCCCGCTGCCAGGAATAGTCACCCCCCTCAGGCTCGCATCCTTCCTGATGGATTCGGCAAATGGCTCTATGCAACACACAAACAAGGCGGGTGAGAGGGGGCATCCCTGCCTGACTCCAGATCTTACAGGGAAGCTATCTGATTCCCACCCATTGATTGAGACTGCACTGACAATGTTGGTGTAGAGCAGTCTGATCCAATTTCCGATTCCCTCCCCAAAGCCCATTTTGGAGAGGACATCCCTCATATATGTATGCGATATCCTGTCAAAGGCTTTCTCCTGGTCCAGGCTGATGAGGCAGGTGTCCACCCCCCTGTCCTGCACGTAGGTTCTCTCTCTCTCTCTGTCAGGGAGATATCTGTACACTGACTGGTGTCTCTCAGTCCCCTCTCTCTCTCTCAGGGAGATATCTGTACACTGACTGGTGTCTCTCAGTCCCCTCTCTCTCAGGGAGATATCTGTACACTGACTGGTGTCCCTCAGTCCCCTCTCTCTCTCAGGGTGATATCTGTACACTGACTGGTGTCTCTCAGTCCCCTCCCTCTCTCAGGGAGATATCTGTACACTGACTGGTGTCTCTCAGTCCGCTCTCTCTCAGGGAGGTATCTGTACACTGACTGGTGTCTCTCTGTCCCATCTCTCTCTCTCAGGGAGATATCTGTGCACTGATTGGTGTCTCTCAGTCCCCCCTCTCTCTCTCAGGCAGATATCTGTACACTGACTGGTATCTCTCAGTCCCCTCTCTCTCTCAGGGAGATATCTGTACACTGACTGGTGTCTCTCAGTCCCCTCTCTCTCAGGGAGATATCTGTACACTGACTGGTGTCTCTCAGTCCACTCTCTCTCTCAGGGAGATATCTGTACACTGACTGGTGTCTCTCAGTCCCCTCTCTCTGTCTCTCAGGGAGATATCTGTACACTGACTGGTGTCTCTCGTCTCCTCTCTCTCAGGGAGATATCTGTACACTGACAGGTGTCTCTCAGTCCCCTCTCTCTCTCAGGGAGATATCTGTACACTGACTGGTGTCTCTCGTCTCCTCTCTCTCAGGGAGATATCTGTACACTGACAGGTGTCTCTCAGTCCCCTCTCTCTCAGGGAGATATCTGTACACTGACTGGTGTCTCTCAGTCACCCCTCTCTCTCAGGGAGATATCTGTACACTGACTGGTGTCTCTCAGTCGCCACTGTCTCTCAGGGAGATATCTGTACACTGACTGGTGTCTCTCAGTCCCCTCTCCCTCAGGGAAATATCTGTACACTGACTGGTGTCTCTCAGTCCCCTCTCTCTCTCAGGGAGATATCTGTACACTGACTGGTGTCTCTCAGTCCCCTCTCTCTCTCAGGGAGATATCTGTACACTGACTGGTGTCTCTCAGTCCCCTCTCTCTCTCAGGGAGATATCTGTACACTGACTGGTGTCTCTCAGTCCCCCCTCTCTCAGGGAGTTAACTGTACACTGACTGGTGTCTCTCAGTCCCATCTCTCTCTCTCAGGGAGATATCTGTACACTGACTGGTGTCCCTCAGTCCCCCCCCTCTCTCTCTCAGGGAGATATCTGTACACTGACTGGTGTCTCTCAGTCCCCTCTCTCTCTCAGGGAGATATCTGTACACTGACTGGTGTCTCTCAGTCGCCTCTATATCAGGGAGATATCTGTACACTGACTGGTGTCTCTCAGTCCCATCTCTCTCTCTCAGGGAGATATCTGTACACTGACTGTTGTCTCTCAGTCCCCCCTCTCTCTCTCAGGGTGATATCTGTACACTGACTGGTGTCTCTCAGTCCCCTCTATCTCAGGGAGATATCTGCACACTGACTGGTGTCTCTCTGTCTCCCCCCGTCTCTCTAAGTGAGATATCTGTACACTGACTTGTGTCTCTCAGTCCCCTCTCTCTCTCAGGGAGATATCTGTACACTGACTGGTGTCTCTCAGTCCCCTCTCTCTCTCAGGGAGATATCTGTACACTGACTGGTGTCTCTCAGTCCCCTCTCTCTCTCAGGGAGATATCTGTACACTGACTGTTGTCACTCAGTCCCCTCTCTCTCTCAGGGAGATATCTGTACACTGACTGGTGTCTCTCAGTCCCCTCTCTCTCAGGGAGATATCTGTACACTGACTGGTGTCTCTCAGTCCACTCTCCCTCTCAGGGAGATACCTGTACACTGACTGGTGTCTCTCAGTCCCCCCTCTCTCTCAGGGAGATATCTGTACACTGACTGGTGTCTCTCAGTCCCCACTCTCTCTCAGGGAGATATCTGTACACTGACTGGTGTCTCTCAGTCCCCTCTCTCTCAGGGAGATATCTGTACACTGACTGGTGTCTCTCAGTCCCCTCTCTCTCAGGGAGATATCTGTACACTGACTGGTGTCTCTCAGTCCCCCCTCTCTCTCAGGGAGATATCTGTACACTGACTGGTGTCTCTCAGTCCCCACTCTCTCTCAGGAAGATATCTGTCCACTGACTGGTGTCTCTCAGTCCCCTCTCTCTCAGGGAGATATCTGTACACTGACTGGTGTCTCTCAGTGCCCTCTCTCTCTCAGGGAGATATCTGTACACTGACTGGTGTCTCTCAGTCCCCTCTCTCTCTCAGGGAGATATCTGTACACTGACTGGTGTCTCTCAGTGCCCCCTCTCTCAGGGAGTTAACTGTACACTGACTGGTGTCTCTCAGTCCCATCTCTCTCTCTCAGGGAGATATCTGTGCACTGACTGGTGTCTCTCAGTCACCCCTCTCTCTCTCAGGGAGATATCTGTACACTGACTGGTGCCTCTCAGTCCCCTCTATCTCAGGGAGATATCTGTACACTGACTGGTGTCTCTCAGTCCCATCTCTCTCTCTCAGGGAGATATCTGTACACTGACTGGTGTCTCTCAGTCGCCTCTCTCTCTCAGGGAGATATCTGTACACTGACTGGTGTCTCTCAGTCCCCTCTCTCTCTCAGGGAGATATCTGTACACTGACTGGTGTCTCTCAGTCCCCTCCCACTCTCAGGGAGATATCTGTACACTGACTGGTGTCTCTCAGTCCCCTCTCTCTCTCAGGGAAATATCTGTACACTGACTGGTGTCTCTCAGTCCCCTCTCTCTCTCAGGGAGATATCTGTTCACTGACTGGTGTCTCTCAGTGCCCTCTCTCTCTCAGGGAGATATCTGTACACTGACTGGTGTCTCTCAGTCCCCTCTCTCGCTCAGGGAGATATCTGTACACTGACTCGTGTCTCTCAGCCCCCCCTCTCTCAGGGAGTTAACTGTACACTGACTGGTGTCTCTCAGTCCCACCTCTCTCTCTCGGGGAAATATCTGTACACTGACTGGTGACTCTCAGTCCCCTCTCTCTCTCAGGGAAATATCTGTACACTGACTGGTGTCTCTCAGTCCGCCCTCTCTATCTCAGGGAGATATCTGTACACTGACTGGTGACTCTCAGTCCCCTCTCTCTCTCAGGGTGATATCTGTACACTGACTGGTGTCTCTCAGTCCGCCCTCTCTATCTCAGGGAGATATATGTACACTGACTGGTGTCTCTCAGTCCCCTCTATCTCAGGGAGGTATCTGTACACTGACTGGTGTCTCTCAGTCCCCTCCCTCTCTCTCAGGGAGATATCTGTACACTGACTGGTGTCTCTCAGTCCCCTCTCTCTCTCTCAGGGTGATATCTGCACACTGACTGGTGTCTCTCAGTCCCCTCTCTCTCAGGGAGATATCTGTACACTGACTGGTGTCTCTCAGTCCCCTCTCTCTCAGGGAGATATCTGTACACTGACTGGTGTCCCTCAGTCCCCTCTCTCTCTCAGGGTGATATCTGTACACTGACTGGTGTCTCTCAGTCCCCTCCCTCTCTCAGGGAGATATCTGTACACTGACTGGTGTCTCTCAGTCCGCTCTCTCTCAGGGAGGTATCTGTACACTGACTGGTGTCTCTCTGTCCCATCTCTCTCTCTCAGGGAGATATCTGTGCACTGATTGGTGTCTCTAAGTCCCCCCTCTCTCTCTCAGGCAGATATCTGTAGACTGACTGGTATCTCTCAGTACCCTCTCTCTCTCAGGGAGATATCTGTACACTGACTGGTGTCTCTCAGTCCCCTCTCTCTCAGGGAGATATCTGTACACTGACTGGTGTCTCTCAGTCCACTCTCTCTCTCAGGGAGATATCTGTACACTGACTGGTGTCTCTCAGTCCCCTCTCTCTCTCTCTCAGGGAGATATCTGTACACTGACTGGTGTCTCTCGTCTCCTCTCTCTCAGGGAGATATCTGTACACTGACAGGTGTCTCTCAGTCCCCTCTCTCTCTCAGGGAGATATCTGTACACTGACTGGTGTCTCTCGTCTCCTCTCTCTCAGGGAGATATCTGTACACTGACTGGTGTCTCTCACTGCCCTCTCTCTCAGGGAGATATCTGTACACTGACTGGTGTCTCTCAGTCACCCCTCTCTCTCAGGGAGATATCTGTACACTGACTGGTGTCTCTCAGTCGCCACTGTCTCTCAGGGAGATATCTGTACACTGACTGGTGTCTCTCAGTCCCCTCTCCCTCAGGGAAATATCTGTACACTGACTGGTGTCTCTCAGTCCCCTCTCTCTCTCAGGGAGATATCTGTACACTGACTGGTGTCTCTCAGTGCCCTCTCTCTCTCAGGGAGATATCTGTACACTGACTGGTGTCTCTCAGTCCCCTCTCTCTCTCAGGGAGATATCTATACACTGACTGGTGTCTCTCAGTCCCCCCTCTCTCAGGGAGTTAACTGTACACTGACTGGTGTCTCTCAGTCCCATCTCTCTCTCTCAGGGAGATATCTGTACACTGACTGGTGTCCCTCAGTCCCCCCCCTCTCTCTCTCAGGGAGATATCTGTACACTGACTGGTGTCTCTCAGTCCCCTCTCTCTCTCAGGGAGATATCTGTACACTGACTGGTGTCTCTCAGTCCCCTCTATATCAGGGAGATATCTGTACACTGACTGGTGTCTCTCAGTCCCATCTCTCTCTCTCAGGGAGATATCTGTACACTGACTGTTGTCTCTCAGTCCCCCCTCTCTCTCTCAGGGTGATATCTGTACACTGACTGGTGTCTCTCAGTCCCCTCTATCTCAGGGAGATATCTGCACACTGACTGGTGTCTCTCTGTCTCCCCCCGTCTCTCTAAGTGAGATATCTGTACACTGACTTGTGTCTCTCAGTCCCCTCTCTCTCTCAGGGAGATATCTGTACACTGACTGGTGTCTCTCAGTCCCCTCTCTCTCTCAGGGAGATATCTGTACACTGACTGGTGTCTCTCAGTCCCCTCTCTCTCTCAGGGAGATATCTGTACACTGACTGTTGTCACTCAGTCCCCTCTCTCTCTCAGGGAGATATCTGTACACTGACTGGTGTCTCTCAGTCCCCTCTCTCTCAGGGAGATATCTGTACACTGACTGGTGTCTCTCAGTCCACTCTCCCTCTCAGGGAGATACCTGTACACTGACTGGTGTCTCTCAGTCCCCCCTCTCTCTCAGGGAGATATCTGTACACTGACTGGTGTCTCTCAGTCCCCACTCTCTCTCAGGGAGATATCTGTACACTGACTGGTGTCTCTCAGTCCCCTCTCTCTCAGGGAAATATCTGTACACTGACTGGTGTCTCTCAGTCCCCTCTCTCTCAGGGAGATATCTGTACACTGACTGGTGTCTCTCAGTCCCCCCTCTCTCTCAGGGAGATATCTGTACACTGACTGGTGTCTCTCAGTCCCCACTCTCTCTCAGGAAGATATCTGTCCACTGACTGGTGTCTCTCAGTCCCCTCTCTCTCAGGGAGATATCTGTACACTGACTGGTGTCTCTCAGTGCCCTCTCTCTCTCAGGGAGATATCTGTACACTGACTGGTGTCTCTCAGTCCCCTCTCTCTCTCAGGGAGATATCTGTACACTGACTGGTGTCTCTCAGTGCCCCCTCTCTCAGGGAGTTAACTGTACACTGACTGGTGTCTCTCAGTCCCATCTCTCTCTCTCAGGGAGATATCTGTGCACTGACTGGTGTCTCTCAGTCACCCCTCTCTCTCTCAGGGAGATATCTGTACACTGACTGGTGCCTCTCAGTCCCCTCTATCTCAGGGAGATATCTGTACACTGACTGGTGTCTCTCAGTCCCATCTCTCTCTCTCAGGGAGATATCTGTACACTGACTGGTGTCTCTCAGTCGCCTCTCTCTCTCAGGGAGATATCTGTACACTGACTGGTGTCTCTCAGTCCCCTCTCTCTCTCAGGGAGATATCTGTACACTGACTGGTGTCTCTCAGTCCCCTCCCACTCTCAGGGAGATATCTGTACACTGACTGGTGTCTCTCAGTCCCCTCTCTCTCTCAGGGAAATATCTGTACACTGACTGGTGTCTCTCAGTCCCCTCTCTCTCTCAGGGAGATATCTGTTCACTGACTGGTGTCTCTCAGTGCCCTCTCTCTCTCAGGGAGATATCTGTACACTGACTGGTGTCTCTCAGTCCCCTCTCTCGCTCAGGGAGATATCTGTACACTGACTCGTGTCTCTCAGCCCCCCCTCTCTCAGGGAGTTAACTGTACACTGACTGGTGTCTCTCAGTCCCACCTCTCTCTCTCGGGGAAATATCTGTACACTGACTGGTGACTCTCAGTCCCCTCTCTCTCTCAGGGAAATATCTGTACACTGACTGGTGTCTCTCAGTCCGCCCTCTCTATCTCAGGGAGATATCTGTACACTGACTGGTGACTCTCAGTCCCCTCTCTCTCTCAGGGTGATATCTGTACACTGACTGGTGTCTCTCAGTCCGCCCTCTCTATCTCAGGGAGATATATGTACACTGACTGGTGTCTCTCAGTCCCCTCTATCTCAGGGAGGTATCTGTACACTGACTGGTGTCTCTCAGTCCCCTCCCTCTCTCTCAGGGAGATATCTGTACACTGACTGGTGTCTCTCAGTCCCCTCTCTCTCTCTCAGGGTGATATCTGCACACTGACTGGTGTCTCTCAGTCCCCTCTCTCTCAGGGAGATATCTGTACACTGACTGGTGTCTCTCAGTCCCCTCTCTCTCAGGGAGATATCTGTACACTGACTGGTGTCCCTCAGTCCCCTCTCTCTCTCAGGGTGATATCTGTACACTGACTGGTGTCTCTCAGTCCCCTCCCTCTCTCAGGGAGATATCTGTACACTGACTGGTGTCTCTCAGTCCGCTCTCTCTCAGGGAGGTATCTGTACACTGACTGGTGTCTCTCTGTCCCATCTCTCTCTCTCAGGGAGATATCTGTGCACTGATTGGTGTCTCTCAGTCCCCCCTCTCTCTCTCAGGCAGATATCTGTACACTGACTGGTATCTCTCAGTCCCCTCTCTCTCTCAGGGAGATATCTGTACACTGACTGGTGTCTCTCAGTCCCCTCTCTCTCAGGGAGATATCTGTACACTGACTGGTGTCTCTCAGTCCACTCTCTCTCTCAGGGAGATATCTGTACACTGACTGGTGTCTCTCAGTCCCCTCTCTCTCTCTCTCAGGGAGATATCTGTACACTGACTGGTGTCTCTCGTCTCCTCTCTCTCAGGGAGATATCTGTACACTGACAGGTGTCTCTCAGTCCCCTCTCTCTCTCAGGGAGATATCTGTACACTGACTGGTGTCTCTCGTCTCCTCTCTCTCAGGGAGATATCTGTACACTGACAGGTGTCTCTCACTCCCCTCTCTCTCAGGGAGATATCTGTACACTGACTGGTGTCTCTCAGTCACCCCTCTCTCTCAGGGAGATATCTGTACACTGACTGGTGTCTCTCAGTCGCCACTGTCTCTCAGGGAGATATCTGTACACTGACTGGTGTCTCTCAGTCCCCTCTCCCTCAGGGAAATATCTGTACACTGACTGGTGTCTCTCAGTCCCCTCTCTCTCTCAGGGAGATATCTGTACACTGACTGGTGTCTCTCAGTGCCCTCTCTCTCTCAGGGAGATATCTGTACACTGACTGGTGTCTCTCAGTCCCCTCTCTCTCTCAGGGAGATATCTGTACACTGACTGGTGTCTCTCAGTCCCCCCTCTCTCAGGGAGTTAACTGTACACTGACTGGTGTCTCTCAGTCCCATCTCTCTCTCTCAGGGAGATATCTGTACACTGACTGGTGTCCCTCAGTCCCCCCCCTCTCTCTCTCAGGGAGATATCTGTACACTGACTGGTGTCTCTCAGTCCCCTCTCTCTCTCAGGGAGATATCTGTACACTGACTGGTGTCTCTCAGTCCCCTCTATATCAGGGAGATATCTGTACACTGACTGGTGTCTCTCAGTCCCATCTCTCTCTCTCAGGGAGATATCTGTACACTGACTGTTGTCTCTCAGTCCCCCCTCTCTCTCTCAGGGTGATATCTGTACACTGACTGGTGTCTCTCAGTCCCCTCTATCTCAGGGAGATATCTGCACACTGACTGGTGTCTCTCTGTCTCCCCCCGTCTCTCTAAGTGAGATATCTGTACACTGACTTGTGTCTCTCAGTCCCCTCTCTCTCTCAGGGACATATCTGTACACTGACTGGTGTCTCTCAGTCCCCTCTCTCTCTCAGGGAGATATCTGTACACTGACTGGTTTCTCTCAGTCCCCTCTCTCTCTCAGGGAGATATCTGTACACTGACTGTTGTCACTCAGTCCCCTCTCTCTCTCAGGGAGATATCTGTACACTGACTGGTGTCTCTCAGTCCCCTCTCTCTCAGGGAGATATCTGTACACTGACTGGTGTCTCTCAGTCCACTCTCCCTCTCAGGGAGATACCTGTACACTGACTGGTGTCTCTCAGTCCCCCCTCTCTCTCAGGGAGATATCTGTACACTGACTGGTGTCTCTCAGTCCCCACTCTCTCTCAGGGAGATATCTGTACACTGACTGGTGTCTCTCAGTCCCCTCTCTCTCAGGGAAATATCTGTACACTGACTGGTGTCTCTCAGTCCCCTCTCTCTCTCAGGGAGATATCTGTACACTGACTGGTGTCTCTCAGTGCCCTCTCTCTCTCAGGGAGATATCTGTACACTTACTGGTGTCTCTCAGTCCCCTCTCTCTCTCAGGGAGATATCTGTACACTGACTGGTGTCTCTCAGTGCCCCCTCTCTCAGGGAGTTAACTTTACACTGACTGGTGTCTCTCAGTCCCATCTCTCTCTCTCAGGGAGATATCTGTGCACTGACTGGTGTCTCTCAGTCCCCCCTCTCTCTCTCAGGGAGATATCTGTACACTGACTGGTGCCTCTCAGTCCCCTCTATCTCAGGGAGATATCTGTACACTGACTGGTGTCTCTCAGTCCCATCTCTCTCTCTCAGGGAGATATCTGTACACTGACTGGTGTCTCTCAGTGCCCTCTCTCTCTCAAGGAGATATCTGTACACTGACTGGTGTCTCTCAGTGCCCTCTCTCTCTCAGGGAGATATCTGTACACTTACTGGTGTCTCTCAGTCCCCTCTCTCTCTCAGGGAGATATCTGTACACTGACTGGTGTCTCTCAGTGCCCCCTCTCTCAGGGAGTTAACTGTACACTGACTGGTGTCTCTCAGTCCCATCTCTCTCTCTCAGGGAGATATCTGTGCACTGACTGGTGTCTCTCAGTCCCCCCTCTCTCTCTCAGGGAGATATCTGTACACTGACTGGTGCCTCTCAGTCCCCTCTATCTCAGGGAGATATCTGTACACTGACTGGTGTCTCTCAGTCCCATCTCTCTCTCTCAGGGAGATATCTGTACACTGACTGGTGTCTCTCAGTCCCCCCTCTCTCTCTCAGGGTGATATCTGTACACTGACTGGTGTCTCTCAGTCCCCTCTATCACAGGGAGATATCTGCACACTGACTGGTGTCTCTCAGTCCCCTCTCTCTCTCTCTCAGGGAGATATCTGTACACTGACTGGTGTCTCTCAGTCCCCTCTCTCTCTCAGGGTGATATCTGTACACTGACTGGTGTCTCTCAGTCCCCTCTCTCTCTCTCTCAGAGAGATATCTGTACACTGACTGGTGTCTCTCAGTCCCCCCACTCTCTCTCTCAGGGAGATATCTGTACACTGACTGGTGTCTCACAGTCCTCTCTCTCTCTCTCAGGGAGATATTTGTCCACTGACTGGTGTCTCTCAGTCCCGTCTCTCTCAGGGTGATATCTGTACACTGACTGGTGTCTCTCAGTCCCCTCTCTCTCAGGGAGATATCTGTACACTGACTGGTGTCTCTCAGTCCCTCCTCTCTCTCTCTCAGGGAGATATCTGTACACTGACTGGTGTCTCTCAGTCCCCTCCCACTCTCAGGGAGATATCTGTACACTGACTGGTGTCTCTCAGTCCCCTCTCTCTCTCAGGGAAATATCTGTACACTGACTGGTGTCTCTCAGTCCCCTCTCTCTCTCAGGGAGATATCTGTACACTGACTGGTGTCTCTCAGTGCCCTCTCTCTCTCAGGGAGATATCTGTACACTGACTGGTGTCTCTCAGTCCCCTCTCTCGCTCAGGGAGATATCTGTACACTGACTCGTGTCTCTCAGCCCCCCCTCTCTCAGGGAGTTAACTGTACACTGACTGGTGTCTCTCAGTCCCACCTCTCTCTCTCGGGGAGATATCTGTACACTGACTGGTGACTCTCAGTCCCCTCTCTCTCTCAGGGAGATATCTGTACACTGACTGGTGTCTCTCAGTCCGCCCTCTCTATCTCAGGGAGATATCTGTACACTGACTGGTGTCTCTCAGTCCCCTCTCTCTCTCAGGGAGATATCTGTACACTGACTGGTTTCTCTCAGTCCCCTCTCTCTCTCAGGGAGATATCTGTACACTGACTGTTGTCACTCAGTCCCCTCTCTCTCTCAGGGAGATATCTGTACACTGACTGGTGTCTCTCAGTCCCCTCTCTCTCAGGGAGATATCTGTACACTGACTGGTGTCTCTCAGTCCACTCTCCCTCTCAGGGAGATACCTGTACACTGACTGGTGTCTCTCAGTCCCCCCTCTCTCTCAGGGAGATATCTGTACACTGACTGGTGTCTCTCAGTCCCCACTCTCTCTCAGGGAGATATCTGTACACTGACTGGTGTCTCTCAGTCCCCTCTCTCTGAGGGAAATATCTGTACACTGACTGGTGTCTCTCAGTCCCCTCTCTCTCTCAGGGAGATATCTGTACACTGACTGGTGTCTCTCAGTGCCCTCTCTCTCTCAGGGAGATATCTGTACACTTACTGGTGTCTCTCAGTCCCCTCTCTCTCTCAGGGAGATATCTGTACACTGACTGGTGTCTCTCAGTGCCCCCTCTCTCAGGGAGTTAACTTTACACTGACTGGTGTCTCTCAGTCCCATCTCTCTCTCTCAGGGAGATATCTGTGCACTGACTGGTGTCTCTCAGTCCCCCCTCTCTCTCTCAGGGAGATATCTGTACACTGACTGGTGCCTCTCAGTCCCCTCTATCTCAGGGAGATATCTGTACACTGACTGGTGTCTCTCAGTCCCATCTCTCTCTCTCAGGGAGATATCTGTACACTGACTGGTGTCTCTCAGTGCCCTCTCTCTCTCAAGGAGATATCTGTACACTGACTGGTGTCTCTCAGTGCCCTCTCTCTCTCAGGGAGATATCTGTACACTTACTGGTGTCTCTCAGTCCCCTCTCTCTCTCAGGGAGATATCTGTACACTGACTGGTGTCTCTCAGTGCCCCCTCTCTCAGGGAGTTAACTGTACACTGACTGGTGTCTCTCAGTCCCATCTCTCTCTCTCAGGGAGATATCTGTGCACTGACTGGTGTCTCTCAGTCCCCCCTCTCTCTCTCAGGGAGATATCTGTACACTGACTGGTGCCTCTCAGTCCCCTCTATCTCAGGGAGATATCTGTACACTGACTGGTGTCTCTCAGTCCCATCTCTCTCTCTCAGGGAGATATCTGTACACTGACTGGTGTCTCTCAGTCCCCCCTCTCTCTCTCAGGGTGATATCTGTACACTGACTGGTGTCTCTCAGTCCCCTCTATCACAGGGAGATATCTGCACACTGACTGGTGTCTCTCAGTCCCCTCTCTCTCTCTCTCAGGGAGATATCTGTACACTGACTGGTGTCTCTCAGTCCCCTCTCTCTCTCAGGGTGATATCTGTACACTGACTGGTGTCTCTCAGTCCCCTCTCTCTCTCTCTCAGAGAGATATCTGTACACTGACTGGTGTCTCTCAGTCCCCCCACTCTCTCTCTCAGGGAGATATCTGTACACTGACTGGTGTCTCACAGTCCTCTCTCTCTCTCTCAGGGAGATATTTGTCCACTGACTGGTGTCTCTCAGTCCCGTCTCTCTCAGGGTGATATCTGTACACTGACTGGTGTCTCTCAGTCCCCTCTCTCTCAGGGAGATATCTGTACACTGACTGGTGTCTCTCAGTCCCTCCTCTCTCTCTCTCAGGGAGATATCTGTACACTGACTGGTGTCTCTCAGTCCCCTCCCACTCTCAGGGAGATATCTGTACACTGACTGGTGTCTCTCAGTCCCCTCTCTCTCTCAGGGAAATATCTGTACACTGACTGGTGACTCTCAGTCCCCTCTCTCTCTCAGGGAGATATCTGTACACTGACTGGTGTCTCTCAGTCCGCCCTCTCTCTCTCAGGGAGATATCTGTACACTGACTGGTGACTCTCAGTCCCCTCTCTCTCTCAGGGTGATATCTGTACACTGACTGGTGTCTCTCAGTCCGCCCTCTCTATCTCAGGGAGATATCTGTACACTGACTGGTGTCTCTCAGTCCCCTCTATCTCAGGGAGGTATCTGTACACTGACTGGTGTCTCTCAGTCCCCTCTCTCTCTCTCTCAGGGAGATATCTGCACACTGACGGGTGTCTCTCAGTCCACTCTCTCTCAGGGAGATATCTGTACACTGACTGGTGTCTCTCAGTCCCCTCCCTCTCTCTCAGGGAGATATCTGTACACTGACTGGTGTGTCTCAGTCCCCTCTCTGTCTCTCAGGGTGATATCTGCACACTGACCGGTGTCTCCCAGTCCCCTCTCTCTCAGGGAGATATCTGTACACTGACTGGTGTCTCTCAGTCCCCTCTCTCTCAGGGAGATATCTGTACACTGACTGGTGTCCCTCAGTCCCCTCTCTCTCTCAGGGTGATATCTGGACACTGACTGGTGTCTCTCAGTCCCCTCCCTCTCTCAGGGAGATATCTGTACACTGACTGGTGTCTCTCAGTCCGCTCTCTCTCAGGGAGGTATCTGTACACTGACTGGTGTCTCTCTGTCCCCTCTCTCTCTCAGGGTGATATCTGTACACTGACTGGTGTCTCTCAGTCCCCTCTCTCTCTCTCTCAGGGAGGTATCTGTACACTGACTGGTGTTTCTCAGTCCCCTCTCTCTCAGGGAGATATCTGTACACTGACTGGTGTCTCTCAGTCCCATCTCTCTCTCTCAGGGAGATATCTGTGCACTGACTGGTGTCTCTCAGTCCCCCCTCTCTCTCTCAGGGAGATATCTGTACACTGACTGGTGTCTCTCAGTCCCCTCTATCTCAGTGAGATATCTGTACACTGACTGGTGTCTCTCAGTCCCATCTCTCTCTCTCAGGGAGATATCTGTACACTGACTGGTGTCTCTCAGTCCCCCGTCTCTCTCTCAGGGTGATATCTGTACACTGACTGGTGTCTCTCAGTCCCCTCTATCTCAGGGAGATATCTGCACACTGACTGGTGTCTCTCAGTACCCCCTCTCTCTCTCAGGGTGATATCTGTACACTGACTAGTGTCTCTCAGTCCCCTCTCTCTCTCAGGGTGATATCTGTACACTGACTGGTGTCTCTCAGTCCTCTCTCTCTCTCTCAGGGCGATATCTGTACACTGACTGGTGTCTCTCAGTCCCCTCTCTCTCTCTCTCAGGGAGATATCTGTACACTGACTGGTGTCTCTCAGTCCCCTCTCCCTCAGTGAGATATCTGTACACTGACTGGTGTCTCACAGTCCCCTCTCTCTCTCTCAGTGAGATATTTGTACACTGACTGGTGTCTCTCAGTCCCCTCTCTCTCAGGGTGATATCTGTACACTGACTGGTGTCTCTCAGTCCCCTCTCTCTCAGGGTGATATCTGTACACTGACTGGTGTCTCTCAGTCCCCTCTCTCTCAGGGAGATATCTGTACACTGACTGGTGTCTCACAGTCCCCTCTCTCTCTCTCAGTGAGATATCTGTACACTGACTGGTGTCTCTCAGTCCCCTCTCTCTCAGGGTGATATCTGTACACTGACTGGTGTCTCTCAGTCCCCTCTCTCTCTCAGGGAGATATCTGTACAGTGACTGGTGTCTCTCAGTCCCCTCCCACTCTCAGGGAGATATCTGTACACTGACTGGTGTCTCTCAGTCCCCTCTCTCTCAGGGAAATATCTGTACACTGACTGGTGTCTCTCAGTCCCCTCTCTCTCTCAGGCAGATATCTGTACACTGACTGGTGTCTCTCAGTCCCCTCTCTCGCTCAGGGAGATATCTGTACACTGACTCGTGTCTCTCAGCCCCCCCTCTCTCAGGGAGTTAACTGTACACTGACTGGTGTCTCTCAGTCCCACCTCTCTCTCTCGGGGAGATATCTGTACACTGACTGGTGACTCTCAGTCCCCTCTCTCTCTCAGGGAGATATCTGTACACTGACTGGTGTCTCTCAGTCCGCCCTCTCTATCTCAGGGAGATATCTGTACACTGACTGGTGACTCTCAGTCCCCTCTCTCTCTCAGGGTGATATCTGTACACTGACTGGAGTCTCTCAGTCCGCCCTCTCTATCTCAGGGAGATATCTGTACACTGACTGGTGTCTCTCAGTCCCCTCTATCTCAGGGAGGTATCTGTACACTGACTGGTGTCTCTCAGTCCCCTCTCTCTCTCTCTCAGGGAGATATCTGCACACTGACGGGTGTCTCTCAGTCCACTCTCTCTCAGGGAGATATCTGTACACTGACTGGTGTCTCTCAGTCCCCTCCCTCTCTCTCAGGGAGATATCTGTACACTGACTGGTGTGTCTCAGTCCCCTCTCTCTCTCTCAGGGTGATATCTGCACACTGACTGGTGTCTCTCTGTCCCCTCTCTCTCAGGGAGATATCTGTACACTGACTGGTGTCTCTCAGTCCCCTCTCTCTCAGGGAGATATCTGTACACTGACTGGTGTCCCTCAGTCCCCTCTCTCTCTCAGGGTGATATCTGTACACTGACTGGTGTCTCTCAGTCCCCTCCCTCTCTCAGGGAGATATCTGTACACTGACTGGTGTCTCTCAGTCCGCTCTCTCTCAGGGAGGTATCTGTACACTGACTGGTGTCTCTCTGTCCCCTCTCTCTCTCAGGGTGATATCTGTACACTGACTGGTGTCTCTCAGTCCCCTCTCTCTCTCTCTCAGGGAGGTATCTGTACACTGACTGGTGTTTCTCAGTCCCCTCTCTCTCAGGGAGATATCTGTACACTGACTGGTGTCTCTCAGTCCCATCTCTCTCTCTCAGGGAGATATCTGTGCACTGACTGGTGTCTCTCAGTCCCCCCTCTCTCTCTCAGGGAGATATCTGTACACTGACTGGTGTCTCTCAGTCCCCTCTATCTCAGTGAGATATCTGTACACTGACTGGTGTCTCTCAGTCCCATCTCTCTCTCTCAGGGAGATATCTGTACACTGACTGGTGTCTCTCAGTCCCCCGTCTCTCTCTCAGGGTGATATCTGTACACTGACTGGTGTCTCTCAGTCCCCTCTATCTCAGGGAGATATCTGCACACTGACTGGTGTCTCTCAGTACCCCCTCTCTCTCTCAGGGTGATATCTGTACACTGACTAGTGTCTCTCAGTCCCCTCTCTCTCTCAGGGTGATATCTGTACACTGACTGGTGTCTCTCAGTCCTCTCTCTCTCTCTCAGGGCGATATCTGTACACTGACTGGTGTCTCTCAGTCCCCTCTCTCTCTCTCTCAGGGAGATATCTGTACACTGACTGGTGTCTCACAGTCCCCTCTCTCTCTCTCAGTGAGATATTTGTACACTGACTGGTGTCTCTCAGTCCCCTCTCTCTCAGGGTGATATCTGTACACTGACTGGTGTCTCTCAGTCCCCTCTCTCTCAGGGTGATATCTGTACACTGACTGGTGTCTCTCAGTCCCCTCTCTCTCAGGGAGATATCTGTACACTGACTGGTGTCTCACAGTCCCCTCTCTCTCTCTCAGTGAGATATCTGTACACTGACTGGTGTCTCTCAGTCCCCTCTCTCTCAGGGTGATATCTGTACACTGACTGGTGTCTCTCAGTCCCCTCTCTCTCTCAGGGAGATATCTGTACAGTGACTGGTGTCTCTCAGTCCCCTCCCACTCTCAGGGAGATATCTGTACACTGACTGGTGTCTCTCAGTCCCCTCTCTCTCAGGGAAATATCTGTACACTGACTGGTGTCTCTCAGTCCCCTCTCTCTCTCAGGGAGATATCTGTACACTGACTGGTGTCTCTCAGTGCCCTCTCTCTCTCAGGGAGGTATCTGTACACTGACTGGTGTCTCTCAGTCCCCTCTCTCGCTCTCAGGGAGATATCTGTACACTGACTGGTGTCTCTCAGTCCCCTCTCTCTCTCTCAGGGAGATATCTGTACACTGACAGGTGTCTCTCAGTCCCCTCTCTCTCTCTCAGGGAGATATCTGTACACTGACTGGTGTCTCTCAGTCCCCTCCCACTCTCAGGGAGATATCTGTACACTGACTGGTGTCACGCAGTCCCCTCTCTCTCTCAGGGAGATATCTGTACACTGACTGGTGTCTCTCAGTCCCCTCTCTCTCAGGGAGATATCTGTACACTGACTGGTGTCTCTCAGTCTCCTCCCTCTCTCAGGGAGATATCTGTACACTGACTGGTGTCTCTCAGTCCCCACTCTCTCTCAGGGAGATATCTGTACACTGACTGGTGTATCTCAGTCCACTCTCTCTCAGGGAGATATCTGTACACTGACTGGTGTCTCTCAGTCCACTCTCTCTCTCTGGGAGATATCTGTACACTGACTGGTGTCTCTCAGTCCCCTCTCTCTCAGGGATATATCTGTACACTGACTGGTGTCTCTCGTCTCCTCTCTCTCAGGGAGATATCTGTACACTGACTGGTGTCTCTCAGTCCCCTCTCTCTCAGGGAGATATCTGTACACTGACTGGTGTCTCTCAGTCACCCCTCTCTCTCAAGGAGATATCTGTACACTGACTGGTGTCTCTCAGTCCCCACTCTCTCTCAGGGAGATATCTGTACACTGACTGGTGTCTCTCAGTCCCCTCTCTCTCACGGAGATATCTGTACACTGACTGGTGTCGCTCAGTCCCCCCTCTCACTCTCTCAGGGAGATATCTGTACACTGACTGGTGTCTCTCAGTCCCCTCTCTCTCTCAGGGAGATATCTGTACACTGACTGGTGTCTCTCAGTCGAATCTCCCTCTCTCAGGGAGATATCTGTACACTGACTGGTGTCTCTCAGTCCCCTCTCTCTCTCAGGGAGATATCTGTACACTGACTGGTGTCTCTCAGTCCAATCTCCCTCTCTCAGGGAGATATCTGTCCACTGACTGGTGTCTCTCACTCCCCTCTCTCTCTCTCAGGGAGATATCTGTACACTGACTGGTGTCTCTCAGTCCCCCCCCCTCTCTCTCAGTGAGATATCTGTACACTGACTGGTGTCTCTCAGTCCCCACTCTCTGTCAGGGAGATATCTGTACACTGACTGGTGTCTCTCAGTCCCCTCTCTCTCTCAGGGAGATATCTGTACACTGACTGGTGTCTCTCAGTCCCCTCTCTCTCAGGGAGATATCTGTACACTGACTGGTGTCTCTCAGTCCCATCTCTCTCTCTCAGGGAGATATCTGTGCACTGACTGGTGTCTCTCAGTCCCCCCTCTCTCTCTCAGGGAGATATCTGTACACTGACTGGTGTCTCTCAGTCCCCTCTATCTCAGTGAGATATCTGTACACTGACTGGTGTCTCTCAGTCCCATCTCTCTCTCTCAGGGAGATATCTGTACAGTGACTGGTGTCTCTCAGTCCCCCCTCTCTCTCTCAGGGTGATATCTGTACACTGACTGGAGAGTCTCAGTCCCCTCTATCTCAGGGAGATATCTGCACACTGACTGGTGTCTCTCAGTCCCCCCTCTCTCTCTCAGGGTGATATCTGTACACTGACTAGTGTCTCTCAGTCCCCTCTCTCTCTCAGGGTGATATCTGTACACTGACTGGTGTCTCTCAGTCCCCTCTCTCTCTCTCTCAGGGAGATATCTGTACACTGACTGGTGTCTCTCAGTCCCCTCTCTCTCTCTCTCAGGGAGATATCTGTACACTGACTGGTGTCTCTCAGTCCCCCCTCTCTCTCTCAGGGAGATATGTGTACACTGACTGGTGTCTCTCAGTCCTCTCTCTCTCTCAGGGAGATATCTGTACACTGACTGGTGTCTCTCTGTGCCCTCTCTCTCTCAGGGAGGTATCTGTACACTGACTGGTGTCTCTCAGTCCCCTCTCTCTCTCAGGGAGATATCTGTACACTGACTGGTGTCTCTCAGTCCCCTCTCTCTCAGGGAGATATCTGTACACTGACTGGTGTCTCTCAGTCCCCTCTCTCTCTCTCAGGGAGATATCTGTACACTGACTGGTGTCTCTCAGTCCCCTCTCTCTCTCAGGGAGATATCTGTACACTGACTGGTGTCTCTCAGTCCCCTCTCTCTCTCTCTCAGGGAGATATCTGTACACTGACTGGTGTCTCTCAGTCCCCTCTCTCTCTCTCTCTCAGGGAGATATCTGTACACTGACTGGTGTCTCTCAGTCCCCTCTCTCTCTCAGGGAGATATCTGTACACTGACTGGTGTCTCTCAGTCCCCTCTCTCTCTCTCTCAGGGAGATATCTGTACACTGACTGGTGTCTCTCAGTCCCCTCTCTCTCTCTCTCTCAGGGAGATATCTGTACACTGACTGGTGTCTCTCAGTCCCCCCTCTCTCTCTCAGGGAGATATCTTTTTTTTTATTTCAAAATATACTTTATTCATAAATGATTTGATGGTCTGTACATTGGATTATGCCATACATATGTCCATATTTACAAACACAGATTCGACTTTATTCTTGTCCTTTACAATCCTGTGCATTTTTTCAATCTTGTATATATACATATATTTGGCTGAGGCATCAGCAGAGCCCAAAAAAACGTCTGTATGGGCCCCCTGTTCTTCTTTCGGCAGGCCGATCTTACACAGTGGTCTTTCCCCACCGCGCCTTGGCGGCAGCTGCCCCAAGCTTCAGCGCATCCCTCAACACGTAGTCTTGGACCTTGGAATGTGCCAGTCTGCAACACTCGGTCGGGGTCAACTCCTTCAGCTGGAAGATCAACAGGTTTCGGACCGCCCAGAGAGCGTCCTTCACCGAGTTGATGATCCTCCAGGCGCAGTTAATGTTCGTCTCGGTGTGAGTCCCGGGGAACAGGCCGTAGAGCACGGAGTCCCGCGTCACGGCGCTGCTCGGGACGAACCTCGACAAGCACCACTGCATTCCTCTCCAGACTTCCTCTGCATAGGCACATTCCAGAAGGAGGTGTGTGACAGTCTCGTCCCCCCCGCAGCCACTTCGAGGGCAGTGTGCGGTGCGGCAGAGAGTCCGGGCGTGCATAAAGGATCTCACAGGCAGAGCCCTTCTCACCACCAGCCAAGCCACGTCTTGGTGCTTGTTGGAAAGTTCTGGCGATGAGGCATTCTGCCAAATGGCTTTGACAGTCTGCTCAGGGAACCGCTCGACAGGATCCGCCCTCTCCTTTTCCCGAAGGGTCTCAAGGACACTACGTGATGACCACTTCCTGATGGACTTGTGGTCAAAGGTGTTTTTCCTCATAAATTTCTCCACGAAGGACAGGTGATACGGAACGGTCCAACTACTCGGAGCGTTCCGCGGCAGCGAGGCCAGGCCCATCCTTCGCAACACCGGGGACAGGTAGAACCTCAGTACGTAGTGACACTTGGTGTTTGCGTACCGGGGATCCACGCACAGCTTGATGCAGCCACACACAAAGGTGGCCATCAGGGTGAGGGTGGCATTGGGCGTGTTTTTTCCCCCATTGCACCGGTCTTTGTACATAGAGTCTCTTCGGACCCGGTCCATCTTTGATCTCCAAATGAATTGGAAGATGGCCCGGGTGACTGCGGCGGCACAGGTCCTGGGGATAGGCCAGACCTGTGCCACATATAGCAATACCGAGAGTACCTCACACCTGATGACCAGGTTTTTTCCCGCGATGGAGAGCGACCGTTGCCCCCATCTGCCTAGTTTCTGTCTCATCTTCCTGATCCGCTCCTCCCAGGTCTTGGCGCACGCCCCAGCCCCCCCGAACCAAATACCCAGCACCTTCAGGTGGTCAGTCCTGACGGTGAAGGGGATAGAGGATTGGTCGGCCCAGTTCCCGAAGAGCATGGCCTCGCTCTTGCCTCGGTTTACCTTGGCCCCCGAGGCCCGTTCGAACTGGTCGCAGATGCACACGAGTCTGTGCACGGACAGCGGATCCGAGCAGAAAACAGCGACGTCATCCATGTACAGGGAGGCCTTAACCTGTAGGCCCCCGCTGCCAGGAATAGTCACCCCTCTCAGGCTCGCATCCTTCCTGATGGATTCGGCAAATGGCTCTATGCAACACACAAACAAGGCGGGTGAGAGGGGGCATCCCTGCCTGACTCCAGATCTTACAGGGGAGCTATCTGATTCCCACCCATTGATTGAGACTGCACTGACAATGTTGGTGTAGAGCAGTCTGATCCAATTTCCGATTCCCTCCCCAAAGCCCATTTTGGAGAGGACATCCCTCATATATGTATGCGATATCCTGTCAAAGGCTTTCTCCTGGTCCAGGCTGATGAGGCAGGTGTCCAACCCCCTGTCCTGCACGTAGGCGATCGTATCCCTGAGGAGTGCGAGACTCTCAGAGATCTTCCTGCCAGGTACAGCACAGGTTTGGTCCGGGTGGATCACCGATCCCAGAGCAGACCTGACCCGGTTGGCGATGACCTTTGACAGGATTTTGTAGTCTGCATTTAACAGTGAGATCGGTCTCCAATTTCTAATTTCCTCCCTCTCCCCCTTCCGCTTGTAGACGAGGGTGATGATGCCTTTCCTCATGGATTCACTCATGGTACCTGCCCGGAGCATACTGACATACACCTCCAGCAGGTCCTGGCCGATCAAGTCCCAAAGAGCGGAATAAACCTCGACCGGTAAGCCGTCGCTTCCGGGAGTTTTATTCTTTTCGAAGGACTCGAGGGCCTTGGTCAGTTCATCCAGAGATAGCGGCTGGTCCAGCCTCTCTCGTGTTCCGTCATCTAGGACCTCCGTGATAGAGGACAGGAACGACTGGGAGGCCGCGCTGTCGGTCGGCTTCGAGTCATACAGGCTGGCGTAGAAGGATTTGCTGATCCTCATGACGTCAGCCTGAGATGACGTTACCGAGCCATCTTCTTTCTTCAGGCTGCTGAGCACGGAGCTCTCTTTGTGCACCTTCTGGAAGAAGAAACGTGAGCACGTCTCGTCCTGCTCCACCGAGCGGACCCTGGACCGGAAGATTATCCTGGAGGCCTCCGAGGCAAAGAGCGAGGCTTGCTGGCCCTTCACCTCCTTGAGGTCCTCCGTGACATCGACCCCCATCGTCTGCAGCAGGAGCAGGTTCTGCATACTTTCCTGGAGCTGGGACAGTTTTCCCCGCCTCTCTCTCGCCTCCTGGACACCTTTGAGGATAAAGAACCTCTTGATGTTCCCTTTTACCGTTTCCCACCAGTCCGCTGGAGACTCAAAGAGGGGCTTCACGGTTCTCCAACCTGCGTAATCCCTCTTGAGCTCTTCGATGTTTCCCGGGGTCAACAGCTTAGTGTTCAGTTTCCACGTTCCCTTGCCCGCCCGCTGTTCGTCCTGTAGGTGACAGTCGGCCAGCAGGAGGCAGTGGTCAGAGAAGAACACCGGCTTGACGTCGGTGGATCTGACCGAGAGCGTTCGGGACACAAACAGGTAATCTATCCTTGAGCGGATAGACCCGTCTGCCCGTGACCAGGTGTATCTACGCTGCGCTCCGTCTGCAGGGGCGCTGAAGACGTCGTGCAGCTTGGCGTCTTTGACCGTTTCCATCAGGGCCCTGGACGTAGCGTCCGGTTTACTGTCCCCCCCGCCGGATCGTCCATCAGCATCAATGATGCAGTTGAAGTCTCCGGCCAGAATGACCGGCCTGGACGTAGCCAGCAGCAGTGGAAGCTGTTGCAGGACGGCCAACCGTTCACTCTTACCCACTGGGGCGTACACGTTGATTAGTCTCACGGGAGCGTTTCTGTATTTGACGTCCACGACGAGGAGGCGCCCGCCCACAACCTCCTTAACCTCGGAGATGGTGAAGTTGCCTCCCCGCAACAGGATACCCAGGCCGGAGGCGCGGCTATCGTTGCCCCCCGACCACACTGACGGCCCGTGGGTCCACAAGCTCGACCATCTCCTGTAACTGCTGAGGTGCGGTATCCCGCACTCCTGCAGAAACAGGACATCGGCTTTGACGTTGGCCAGGAAGGCCAGCGTTGAAACACATCGCGTAGCCGCTTTAATGCTACGCACATTTATGCTGGCAATTTTAAACCCCATTTTAACAGTTTGCGGGGTTACCAGTGTCCATTTTCTTCTGGTCTTGCTCCAGTGGGGTAGCTGCGTGCATCCCCGTGGTGACAGCAAACTGCTGGACCTTCCCAGGGCTGAGGTAGTTGTCCGGCTCCACGCTGGAGTCATTTCCCCGCTCTGGTGTCATCGTGTCAGACCCAGGGTCCGCATCGCCCCGTTCTCCATCTGACATCAGGGCTGTCACTGGGACGCTGCTCCCAGTTCCCTGGAGCTGTGGGCCGGTGGGTACCCCTTGGTTCTCACCGGGTAGGGGGAGGCCTTCACCCATCCCCTCAGAGGGATCGTCTTTTCCTTCTTGGGCGGTGTTGCCCTCCTTTCTCCCCACGGCGCTCTGCCTCTTCCTCCGGAGGCGACCCTTCTTGCGCCCGTCCTCACCCTCGGAGGAGCTGCCTGTATCCTCCTCTTGGAGGTGTCTCTTCCCCCTTCGCTTGGTGGCTTTGGGGCCCTCGAGAGGTTTCCTTTTCCTGTTTTTAACGATAATCCACTGCTCTGCCTCCTTTGATCCCTCCTCTTCCATTTCCTCCGTCTGTCTTGCAGGAGCTTGGGTCGGCTGCTGCATCTCCCCGCTGTCTGCTGCCTGCTCCTCTACAACTTTCCCTTCCTTCTGGGTGCCTCCAGGCACCGTTCCTTTGCTGATTCGCGGTACCTCGTTAGACTTTGTCGGTCCGCGGCTCGTGTTGCCACCTCCGGCCATCTGTGCGTAGGTGGCGGCTCCTCGTCTTGGGCAGGCCTTGTACATGTGGCCCGCCTCCCCGCACAGGTTGCAGCTCTTTTCCTCCCGACAGTCCTTTGTCAAGTGACCCTCCTGTTTGCAGTTCCTGCAGATGGTCACTTTGCAATCCGCCGCCACGTGTCCAGACTTCCCGCAGGTTCGGCACACTTTGGGCTGCCCTGCATATGTCAGGTAGCCTCTGCTCCCTCCGATTGCGAAGCTCGAGGGTGGGTGGAGGATGTTCCCACTGTCATCGGCCCTCAGAGTTACCTTGACCTGCCTCTTACTGGTCCAGATCCCAAAGGGGTCGATCACATCGGTGGCTTCTCCCTCGACTTGGACGTACCTTCCCAGGAAGGTCAGGACATCAGCCACTGGAACGTAGGGGTTGTACATATGGATTGTAACAACCCGGTTCCTCTGCGCAGGAAGCACACACAATGGGGTCGCCGACAAGATGGAAAACAGCTGCTCCCCTTCCTTCTCCTTGAAGACCTTCAGGAGCTGTTCGCACTGCTTCACGCTTCTGAAGGTCACATCGAAGTAGCCTGCCCCAGGGAAATCCTGCAGGCAGTACACGTCTGCGGCTGCAAGGCCGCAACACTCCAGCAGAACTTTCTTCACAAACACCGTCCGATCCACTGGTGTGTGCTCCTCCACCTTCTTCACAGTCACCCTGACTGTGTTCCGAATGCCCTGGCCCGGGCGGCGACTGGCTGCTGAGGCCATAGCTCTGAGGTTGGCTGGTCCCTGAATTGGCGTTAGGCCGAAGCCAGCATGAAGATCCACCAAGAGCAGGTCAGCACAACCAAACGATCCTCCAACGTCCAAGCACGATCCAGCGATGGTCTCCAGCAGCTCCGACGACTCGCAACACGACCGCCGCAGTTTTTCCCCCGCCAGCACGCTTCTGCTGCGTCGAACCTCCAACACTCGAGCAGAATCTCTTCCTCTGGTCCTCAGGAACGACACATATTCCGAGCCAAAAGGCCGAGAACCAGTCAGTGTACAGATATCTCCCCGAGAGAGAGAGTGAGGGGGGACTGAGAGACACCAGTCAGTGTACAGATATCTCCCCGAGAGAGAGAGTGAGGGGGGACTGAGAGACACCAGTCAGTGTACAGATATCTCCCCGAGAGAGAGAGGGGACTGAGAGACACCAGTCAGTGTACAGATATCTCCCTGAGAGAGAGAGGGGACTGAGAGACACCAGTCAGTGTACAGATATCTCCCTGAGAGAGGGGGGGGGGGGACTGAGAGACACCAGTCAGTGTACAGATATCTCCCTGAGAGAGAGGGGACTGAGAGACACCAGTCAGTGTACAGATATCTCCCTGAGAGAGAGAGGGGACTGAGAGACACCAGTCAGTGTACAGATATCTCCCCGAGAGAGACAGGGGACTGAGAGACACCAGTCAGTGTACAGATATCTCCCTGAGAGAGAGGGGACTGAGAGACACCAGTCAGTGTACAGATATCTCCCTGAGAGAGAGAGAGGACTGAGAGACACCAGTCAGTGTACAGATATCTCCCTGAGAGAGAGGGGACTGAGAGACACCAGTCAGTGTACAGATATCTCCCTGAGAGAGAGAGGGGACTGAGAGACACCAGTCAGTGTACAGATATCTCCCTGAGAGAGAGAGAGGGGACTGAGAGACACCAGGCAGTGTACAGATATCTCCCTGAGAGAGAGAGGGGACTGAGAGACACCAGTCAGTGTACAGATATCTCCCTGACAGAGAGAGAGGGAACTGAGAGACACCAGTCAGTGTACAGATATCTCCTTGAGTGAGAGAGTGGGGACTGAGAGACACCAGTCAGTGTACAGATATCTCCCTGAGAGAGAGAGAGGGGACTGAGAGACACCAGTCAGTGTACAGATATCTCCCTGAGAGAGAGAGGGGACTGAGAGACACCAGTCAGTGTACAGATATCTCCCTGAGAGAGAGAGAGGGGACTGAGAGACACCAGTCAGTGTACAGATATCTCGCCGAGAGAGTGAGAGGACTGAGAGACACCAGTCAGTGTACAGATATCACCCTGAGAGAGAGAGAGGGGACTGGGAGACACCAGTCAGTGTACAGATATCACCCTGAGAGAGAGTGGACTGAGAGACACCAGTCAGTGTACAGATATCTCCCTGAGAGAGACGGGACTGAGAGACACCAGTCAGTGTACAGATATCTCCCTGAGAGAGAGGGGACTGAGAGACACCAGTCAGTGTACAGATATCTCCCTGAGAGAGAGAGAGGGGACTGAGAGACACCAGTCAGTGTACAGATATCTCCCTGAGAGAGAGGGGACTGAGAGACACCAGTCAGTGTACAGATATCTCCCTGAGAGAGAGGGGACTGAGAGACACCAGTCAGTGTACAGATATCTCCCTGAGGGAGAGAGAGGGGACTGAGAGACACCAGTCAGTGTACAGATATCCCCCTGAGAGAGAGAGAGGGGACTGAGAGACACCAGTCAGTGTACAGATATCTCCCTGAGAGAGAGAGAGGGGACTGAGAGACACCAGTCAGTGTACAGATATCTCCCTGAGAGAGAGAGAGGGGACAGAGAGACACCAGTCAGAGTACAGATATCTCCCTGAGAGAGAGAGAGAGGGGACTGAGAGACACAAGTCAGTGTACAGATATCTCCCTGAGAGAGAGGGGACTGAGAGACACCAGTCAGTGTACAGATATCTCCCTGAGGGAGAGAGAGGGGACTGAGAGACACCAGTCAGTGTACAGATATCCCCCTGAGAGAGAGAGAGGGGACTGAGAGACACCAGTCAGTGTACAGATATCTCCCTGAGGGAGAGAGAGGGGACTGAGAGACACCAGTCAGTGTACAGATGTCTCCATGAGAGAGAGAGGGGACTGAGAGACACCAGTCAGTGTACAGATATCTCCCTGAGAGAGAGGGAACTGAGAGACACCAGTCAGTGTACAGATAGCTCCCTGAGAGAGAGAGAGGGGACTGAGAGACACCAGTCAGTGTACAGATATCTCCCTGAGAGAGAGAGGGGACTGAGAGACACCAGTCAGTGTACAGATATCTCCCTGAGAGAGAGAGGGGGGACTGAGAGACACCAGTCAGTGTACAGATATCTCCTTGAGAGAGAGAGAGGGGACTGAGAGACACCAGTCAGTGTACAGATATCTCCCTGAGAGAGGGAGAGGGGACTGAGAGACACCAGTCAGTGTACAGATATCTCCCTGAGAGAGAGAGGGGGGACTGAGAGACACCAGTCAGTGTACAGATATCTCCCTGAGAGAGAGGGGACTGAGAGACACCAGTCAGTGTACAGATATCTCCCTGAGAGAGAGAGAGGGGACTGAGAGACACCAGTCAGTGTACAGATATCTCCCTGAGAGAGAGAGGACTGAGAGACACCAGTCAGTGTACAGATATCTCCCTGAGAGAGAGAGGGGGGACTGAGAGACACCAGTCAGTGTACAGATATCTCCCTGAGAGAGAGAGGACTGAGAGACACCAGTCAGTGTACAGATATCTCCCTGTGGGATAGGGGACTGATAGACACCAGTCAGTGTACAGATATCTCCCTGAGAGAGAGAGGACTGAGAGACACCAGTCAGTGTACAGATATCTCCCTGAGAGAGAGAGAGAGGGGGGACTGAGAGACACCAGTCAGTGTACAGATATCTCCCTGAGAGAGAGAGAGGGGACTGAGAGACACCAGTCAGTGTACAGATATCTCCCTGAGAGAGAGAGAGAGGGGACTGAGAGACACCAGTCAGTGTACAGATATCTCCCTGAGAGAGAGAGAGGGGGGACTGAGAGACACCAGTCAGTGTACAGATATCTCCCTGAGAGAGAGAGGACTGAGAGACACCAGTCAGTGTACAGATATCTCCCTGAGAGAGAGAGAGAGGGGACTGAGAGACACCAGTCAGTGTACAGATATCTCCCTGAGAGAGAGAGAGGGGGGACTGAGAGACACCAGTCAGTGTACAGATATCTCCCTGAGAGAGAGGGGGGACTGAGAGACACCAGTTAGTGTACAGATATCTCCCTGAGTGAGAGAGAGGGGACTGAGAGATACCAGTCGGTGTCTAGATATCCCCCTGAGAGAGAGGGGACTGAGAGACACCAGTCAGTGTACAGATATCTCCCTGAGATAGAGAGAGGGGACTGAGAAACACCAGTCAGTGTACAGATATCTCCCTGAGAGAGAGAGGGGACTGAGAAACACCAGTCAGTGTACAGATATCTCCCTGAGATAGAGAGAGGGGACTGAGAGAAACCAGTCAGTGTACAGATATCCCCCTGAGAGAGAGAGAGGGGACTGAGAGACACCAGTCAGTGTACAGATATCTCCCTGAGAGAGAGAGGGGACTGAGAGACACCAGTCAGTGTACAGATATCTCCCTGAGAGAGGTGGGACTGAGAGACACCAGTCAGTGTACAGATATCTCCCTGAGAGAGAGAGGGGACTGAGAGACACCAGTCAGTGTACAGATATCTCCCTGAGAGAGAGAGGGGACTGAGAGACACCAGTCAGTGTACAGATATCTCCCTGAGAGAGGTGGGACTGAGAGACACCAGTCAGTGTACAAAAACCTCCCTGAGAGAGAGAGGGGACTGAGAGACACCAGTCAGTGTACAGATATCTCCCTGAGAGAGAGAGAGGGGGGACTGAGAGACACCAGTCAGTGTACAGATATCTCCCTGAGAGAGAGAGGGGACTGAGAGACACCAGTCAGTGTACAGATATCTCCCTGAGAGAGAGAGAGGGGGGACTGAGAGACACCAGTCAGTGTACAGATATCTCCCTGAGAGAGAGGGGGGACTGAGAGACACCAGTCAGTGCACAGATATCTCCCTGAGAGAGAGAGAGAGAGAGAGAGAGAGAGGACTGAGAGACGCCAGTCAGTGTACAGATATCTCCCTGAGAGAGAGAGAGGGGGGGGACTGAGAGACACCAGTCAGTGTACAGATATCTCCCTGAGAGAGAGGGGACTGAGAGACACCAGTCAGTGTACAGATATCTCCCTGAGAGAGAGAGAGGGGACTGAGAGACACCAGTCAGTGTACAGATATCTCCCTGAGAGAGAGAGAGGGGGGGACTGAGAGACACCAGTCAGTGTACAGATATCTCCCTGAGAGAGAGAGAGGGGGGACTGAGAGACACCAGTCAGTGTACAGATATCTCCCTGAGAGAGAGAGAGGGGGGACTGAGAGACACCAGTCAGTGTACAGATATCTCCCTGAGAGAGAGAGGGGACTGAGAGACACCAGTCAGTGTACAGATATCTCCCTGAGAGAGAGAGGACTGAGAGACACCAGTCAGTGTACAGATATCTCCCTGAGAGAGAGAGGGGACTGAGAGACACCAGTCAGTGTACAGATATCTCCCTGAGAGAGAGAGGTGACTGAGAGACACCAGTCAGTGTACAGATATCTCCCTGAGAGAGAGAGAGGGGACTGAGAGACACCAGTCAGTGTACAGATATCTCCCTGAGAGAGAGAGAGGGGGGGGACTGAGAGACACCAGTCAGTGTACAGATATCTCCCTGAGAGAGAGAGAGGGGGGACTGAGAGACACCAGTCAGTGTACAGATATCTCCCTGAGAGAGAGAGAGGGGACTGAGAGACACCAGTCAGTGTACAGATATCTCCCTGAGAGAGAGAGGGGACTGAGAGACACCAGTCAGTGTACAGATATCTCCCTGAGAGAGAGAGAGGGGACTGAGAGACACCAGTCAGTGTACAGATATCTCGCCGAGAGAGTGAGAGGACTGAGAGACACCAGTCAGTGTACAGATATCACCCTGAGAGAGAGAGAGGGGACTGGGAGGCACCAGTCAGTGTACAGATATCACCCTGAGAGAGAGTGGACTGAGAGACACCAGTCAGTGTACAGATATCTCCCTGAGAGAGAGGGGACTGAGAGACACCAGTCAGTGTACAGATATCTCCCTGAGAGAGAGGGGACTGAGAGACACCAGTCAGTGTACAGATATCTCCCTGAGAGAGAGAGAGGGGACTGAGAGACACCAGTCAGTGTACAGATATCTCCCTGAGAGAGAGGGGACTGAGAGACACCAGTCAGTGTACAGATATCTCCCTGAGAGAGAGGGGACTGAGAGACACCAGTCAGTGTACAGATATCTCCCTGAGGGAGAGAGAGGGGACTGAGAGACACCAGTCAGTGTACAGATATCCCCCTGAGAGAGAGAGAGGGGACTGAGAGACACCAGTCAGTGTACAGATATCTCCCTGAGAGAGAGAGAGGGGACTGAGAGACACCAGTCAGTGTACAGATATCTCCCTGAGAGAGAGGGGACTGAGAGACACCAGTCAGTGTACAGATATCTCCCTGAGGGAGAGAGAGGGGACTGAGAGACACCAGTCAGTGTACAGATATCCCCCTGAGAGAGAGAGAGGGGACTGAGAGACACCAGTCAGTGTACAGATATCTCCCTGAGAGAGAGAGAGGGGACTGAGAGACACCAGTCAGTGTACAGATATCTCCCTGAGAGAGAGAGGGGACTGAGAGACACCAGTCAGTGTACAGATGTCTCCATGAGAGAGAGAGGGGACTGAGAGACACCAGTCAGTGTACAGATATCTCCCTGAGAGAGAGGGGACTGAGAGACACCAGTCAGTGTACAGATAGCTCCCTGAGAGAGAGAGAGGGGACTGAGAGACACCAGTCAGTGTACAGATATCTCCCTGAGAGAGAGAGGGGACTGAGAGACACCAGTCAGTGTACAGATATCTCCCTGAGAGAGAGAGGGGGGACTGAGAGACACCAGTCAGTGTACAGATATCTCCTTGAGAGAGAGAGAGGGGACTGAGAGACACCAGTCAGTGTACAGATATCTCCCTGAGAGAGGGAGAGGGGACTGAGAGACACCAGTCAGTGTACAGATATCTCCCTGAGAGAGAGAGAGGGGACTGAGAGACACCAGTCAGTGTACAGATATCTCCCTGAGAGAGAGGGGACTGAGAGACACCAGTCAGTGTACAGATATCTCCCTGAGAGAGAGAGAGGGGACTGAGAGACACCAGTCAGTGTACAGATATCTCCCTGAGAGAGAGAGGACTGAGAGACACCAGTCAGTGTACAGATATCTCCCTGAGAGAGAGAGGGGGGACTGAGAGACACCAGTCAGTGTACAGATATCTCCCTGAGAGAGAGAGGACTGAGAGACACCAGTCAGTGTACAGATATCTCCCTGTGGGATAGGGGACTGATAGACACCAGTCAGTGTACAGATATCTCCCTGAGAGAGAGAGGACTGAGAGACACCAGTCAGTGTACAGATATCTCCCTGAGAGAGAGAGAGAGGGGGGACTGAGAGATACCAGTCGGTGTCTAGATATCCCCCTGAGAGAGAGGGGACTGAGAGACACCAGTCAGTGTACAGATATCTCCCTGAGATAGAGAGAGGGGACTGAGAAACACCAGTTAGTGTACAGATATCTCCCTGAGAGAGAGAGAGGGGACTGAGAGACACCAGTCAGTGTACAGATATCTCCCTGAGAGAGGTGGGACTGAGAGACACCAGTCAGTGTACAGATATCTCCCTGAGAGAGAGAGGGGACTGAGAGACACCAGTCAGTGTACAGATATCTCCCTGAGAGAGAGAGGGGACTGAGAGACACCAGTCAGTGTACAGATATCTCCCTGAGAGAGGTGGGACTGAGAGACACCAGTCAGTGTACAGATATCTCCCTGAGAGAGAGAGGGGACTGAGAGACACCAGTCAGTGTACAGATATCTCCCTGAGAGAGAGAGAGGGGACTGAGAGACACCAGTCAGTGTACAGATATCTCCCTGAGAGAGGTGGGACTGAGAGACACCAGTCAGTGTACAGATATCTCCCTGAGAGAGAGAGAGGGGACTGAGAGACACCAGTCAGTGTACAGATATCTCCCTGAGAGAGAGAGGGGACTGAGAGACACCAGTCAGTGTACAGATATCTCCCTGAGAGAGAGGGGACTGAGAGACACCAGTCAGTGTACCGATATCTCCCTGAGAGAGAGAGGGGGGACTGAGAGACACCAGTCAGTGTACAGATATCTCCCTGAGAGAGAGAGAGAGGGGACTGAGAGACACCAGTCAGTGTACAGATATCTCCCTGAGAGAGAGGGGACTGAGAGACACCAGTCAGTGTACAAAAACCTCCCTGAGAGAGAGAGGGGACTGAGAGACACCAGTCAGTGTACAGATATCTCCCTGAGAGAGAGAGAGGGGGGACTGAGAGACACCAGTCAGTGTACAGATATCTCCCTGAGAGAGAGAGGGGACTGAGAGACACCAGTCAGTGTACAGATATCTCCCTGAGAGAGAGAGAGGGGGGACTGAGAGACACCAGTCAGTGTACAGATATCTCCCTGAGAGAGAGGGGGGACTGAGAGACACCAGTCAGTGCACAGATATCTCCCTGAGAGAGAGAGAGAGAGAGAGAGAGAGAGGACTGAGAGACGCCAGTCAGTGTACAGATATCTCCCTGAGAGAGAGAGAGGGGGGGGACTGAGAGACACCAGTCAGTGTACAGATATCTCCCTGAGAGAGAGGGGACTGAGACACACCAGTCAGTGTACAGATATCTCCCTGAGAGAGAGAGAGGGGACTGAGAGACACCAGTCAGTGTACAGATATCTCCCTGAGAGAGAGAGAGGGGGGGGACTGAGAGACACCAGTCAGTGTACAGATATCTCCCTGAGAGAGAGAGAGGGGGGACTGAGAGACACCAGTCAGTGTACAGATATCTCCCTGAGAGAGAGAGAGGGGGGACTGAGAGACACCAGTCAGTGTACAGATATCTCCCTGAGAGAGAGAGGGGACTGAGAGACACCAGTCAGTGTACAGATATCTCCCTGAGAGAGAGAGGACTGAGAGACACCAGTCAGTGTACAGATATCTCCCTGAGAGAGAGAGAGGGGGGGGGACTGAGAGACACCAGTCAGTGTACAGATATCTCCCTGAGAGAGAGGGGACTGAGAGACACCAGTCAGTGTACAGATATCTCCCTGAGAGAGAGAGAGGGGACTGAGAGACACCAGTCAGTGTACAGATATCTCCCTGAGAGAGAGAGAGGGGGGGGACTGAGAGACACCAGTCAGTGTACAGATATCTCCCTGAGAGAGAGAGAGGGGGGACTGAGAGACACCAGTCAGTGTACAGATATCTCCCTGAGAGAGAGAGAGGGGGGACTGAGAGACACCAGTCAGTGTACAGATATCTCCCTGAGAGAGAGAGGGGACTGAGAGACACCAGTCAGTGTACAGATATCTCCCTGAGAGAGAGAGGACTGAGAGACACCAGTCAGTGTACAGATATCTCCCTGAGAGAGAGAGAGGGGGGGGACTGAGAGACACCAGTCAGTGTACAGATATCTCCCTGAGAGAGAGGGGACTGAGAGACACCAGTCAGTGTACAGATATCTCCCTGAGGAGAGAGGGGGGACTGAGAGACACCAGTCCGTGTACAGATATCTCCCTGAGAGAGAGGGGACTGAGAGACACCAGTCAGTGTACAGATATCTCCCTGAGAGAGAGAGAGGGGAGACTGAGAGACACCAGTCAGTGTACAGATATCTCCCTGAGAGAGAGAGGGGGGACTGAGATACACCAGTCCGTGTACAGATATCTCCCTGAGACCTTGTTTCTTTCTCAGAAATGCTGCCGGTGAACCCAATGCATGAACAGATCCGAACGAGAGGTGTGATTGTCAACTGTAAATTCTCAAGTCCCTCTGTCTCACCATCACTGTCCCGTACCCGTACCTATTCTGGTCTGGCTGCTATCTCATTCAGAGTGAGGAACCTCATCCCCATACCAAGAACACCGAACGGAGAATTCCCCACAAAAGGTTTACAGGGAAGCCACACACAGACCAAGTCCTAAACTCTGAAATCAACCACCCCAACACACACAAACAAAGTTGCATCAGGACACTATTCAAAAGGGCCACAACACACTGCAGCACACCAGAACTACAAAAAGAGGAAGAAGAACACCTATACAATGTATTTGCCAAAAACGGATACCCTCGCAATTTCATCAACAGATGCCTAAGGGAGGGACAACGGAACGAGGACATGCCGCAACCCAAAGGACTAGCCACACTACCATACACCAGGAGCATTTCTGAACTGACATCCAGACTATTGCGATCACTAGGACTCATAACAGCACACAAACCAACAGCCACTCTCAGACAACTCACCAGAACAAAGGACCCGATACCCAACATGAGCAAAACCAATGTAGTGTACAAAATCCCATGCAAGGACTGCACAAAACACTACATCGGACAAACAGGAAGACAGTTAACGATCCGTATACACGAACACCAACTAGCCACGAAACGACACGACCAGCTATCCTTAGTAGCCACACGCACAGATGACAAGCAACATGAATTCGACTGGGACAACACTACCATTATAGGGCAGGCCAAACAGAGAACAGCCAGGGAATTCCTAGAGGCATGGCACTCACCCACAGACTCTATCAACAAACACATCGACCTGGACCCAATATACCGACCACTACAGCGGACAGCTCGAACTGACAACCGGAAGCGACAGAGACAGGCCACTATAAATGCCGGAGGAAACATCACAGAAGCGCTTCACAGGAGGCTCCCAAGCACTGAGGATGTCCCCTAGGCAGGGGACGAAACGGCTGCAAGACAAATTCCCAGCTCGGCGAACAGAACCATAACAATGAGCACCCGAGCTACAAACCTTCTCCCAAACTTTGAATGTCACCATCTATTTCCCTACAGTCTGTATCCTCCATATCCTTTTCCACAGTAAATATTGATGCAAAAAACTCATTTAGTATCTCCCGTATTTTCTGTGGCTCAACAGAAATGCCGCCTCGTTGATCCTTGAGGAGATCAATACTCTCCCGAGTTAACCTTTTGTCCTTAATGTATTTGTGAAAACCCTTTCGATTCTCCTTAAGCCTAGTTACCAAAGCCATCTCATGTCCCCGTTTTGCCCTCCTGATGTCCCTCTTCAGTACACTCCTGCCTTTATACTCATCCAAGGATTTATCCTTGTCTGTGACTGACATGTGCTTCCTTCTTTATCTCCAACAACCCCTCGATTTCTTTCATCATCCAGCATTCCCTTTGCCTCCCAGTCTCCCCTTTCAGGGGGCGATGGTTAGATTCTCTCTGAATGGTCAGCAGTCTGAGTAGCTGAGGAGAATTACTCCCTCTGCCTGTCTCTCCCCCACTCACCCCCAAACCCAGCCTTCAACACCCTGCAATGTCAGTGACAGGCAGCAAGTGCCCCATATGGTCCATGTGTGTGGACAGGGGACATCCGCCAGGCTCAAAGATGGCCGCGCCGGCGTGCTCAAATCGGCACAGCGCGCCTGGCGGAGGGCGGCCAGGATGCAAGGACCCCCCCCTTCCACCAATGATTGGGCGTCCGGGGCGGGCGCCTGACTGCTGAAGGAGAGAGAGAGAAAAACCCAGAAGAAGGGGCTCAGCTCCTCAGCCCCTTCTGCGAGGGATGTTTTTAAAAAGTGGGCTGGGGAACGGTGGAAAACGGAGAGGGTGTCTCAGGCATTCGTCTCGGACACCACTCCTACGGATTTTCGGGTGGGGGGGTGGAGGAGGGAGTGGGTCCTGACGGCGCTCCGCCTACGCCCCGCCCAGCGGGAGGGAGGCCCCGCCCCTTCCCGATCGCTCCCGTCCCACCCCCCACCCCCCCCCCCCTCCCTCCGAGGGCAGGAGCGACAAAGATGGCGGACTTCGACGACTACGAGGATCGGGCCTACAGCAGCTTCGGGAGCCGGAGGTGAGAGCGGCCCCAGGCGGGTTGGTAAGCGAGCAAAGGGAGGGAGGGGGGAGGGATCGCGCGGGACCATCCCCCGGCCGCTGGCGGCCCGCGGATGGGACGGATGGCGGCGGATTGCGCCTGAAGGCCGCAGGCTCCGTCCGAACGGCGGCGGAGAGACCTCGGAGCGTCAGGGAGGGGGTCAGGGTAATGAGCAATACCCTGACCCCCCCCCCCCCCACCTCCCCTTCAATACACCCGGGAGGGGGGTGGAGGTAATGAGCAATACCCTGACCCCCACCATCGTCAATACACCCCGGGAGGGGGTCGGGATAATGAGCAATACCCTGACCCCCCACAACCCTCAATACACCCGGGAGGGGGTGGGGATAATGAGCAATACACTGACCCCCTGTTGTCCTGAGAGGGGGTGGGTGAATTGATCAATACCCTGACCCCCTGTTACCCTGAGAGGGGGTGGGTGAATTGATCAATACCCTGACCCCCCTGTTACCCTGAGAGGGGGTGGGTGAATTGATCAATACCCTGACCCCCTGTTACCCTGAGAGGGGGTGAGTGAATTGATCAATACCCTGACCCCCTGTTACCCTGAGAGGGGGTGGGTGAATTGATCAATACCCTGACCCCCTGTTACCCTGAGAGGGGGTGGGTGATTTGATCAATACCCTGTCCCCCTGTTACCCTGAGAGGGGGTGGGTGAATTGATCAATACCCTGACCCCCCTGTTACCCTGAGAGGGGGGTGGGTGAATTGATCAATACCCTGACCCCCTGTTACCCTGAGAGGGGGTGGGTGAATTGATCAATACCCTGACCCCCCATTACCCTGAGAGGGGGTGGGTGAATTGATCAATACCCTGACCCCCTGTTACCCTGAGAGGGGGTGGGTGAATTGATCAATACCCTGACCCCCTGTTACCCTGAGAGGGGGTGGGTGAATTGATCAATACCCTGACCCCCCGTTACCCTGAGAGGGGGTGGGTGAATTGATCAATACCCTGACCCCCCTGTTACCCTGAGAGGGGGTGGGTGAATTGATCAATACCCTGACCCCCCTGTTACCCTGAGAGGGGGTGGGTGAATTGATCAATACCCTGACCCCCTGTTACCCTGAGAGGGGGTGGGTGAATTGATCATTACCCTGACCCCCCGTTACCCTGAGAGGGGGTGGGTGAATTGATCAATACCCTGACCCCCCTGTTACCCTGAGAGGGGGTGAGTGAATTGATCAATACCCTGACCCCCTGTTACCCTGAGAGGGGGGTGGGTGAATTGATCAATACCCTGTCCCCCTGTTACCCTGAGAGGGGGTGAGTGAATTGATCAATACCCTGACCCCCTGTTACCCTGAGAGGGGGTGGGTGAATTGAGCAATACCCTGACCCCCTGTTACCCTGAGAGGGGGTGGGTGAATTGATCAATACCCTGACCCCCCATTACCCGGAGAGGGGGTGGGTGAATTGATCAATACCCTGACCCCCCGTTACCCTGAGAGGGGGTGGGTGAATTGATCAATACCCTGACCCCCCGTTACCCTGAGAGGGGGTGAGTGAATTGATTAATACCCTGAGAGGGGGTGGGTGAATTGATCAATACCCTGACCCCCCGTTACCCTGAGAGGGGGTGGGTGAATTGATCAATACCCTGACCCCCCGTTACCCTGAGAGGGGGTGGGTGAATTGATCAATACCCTGACCCCCCGTTACCCTGAGAGGGGGTGGGTGAATTGATCAATACCCTGACCCCCCATTACCCTGAGAGGGGGGTGAGTGAATTGATCAATACCCTGACCCCCCATTACCCTGAGAGGGGGTGGGTGAATTGAGCAATACCCTGACCCCCTGTTACCCTGAGAGGGGGTGGGTGAATTGAGCAATACCCTGACCCCCCGTTACCCTGAGAGGGGGTGAGTGAATTGATCAATACCCTGACCCCCTGTTACCCTGAGAGGGGGTGGGTGAATTGATCAATACCCTGACCCCCCGTTACCCTGAGAGGGGGTGAGTGAATTGATCAATACCCTGACCCCCTGTTACCCTGAGAGGGGGTGGGTGAATTGATCAATACCCTGACCCCCTGTTACCCTGAGAGGGGGTGGGTGAATTGATCAATACCCTGACCCCCCATTACCCTGAGAGGGGGTGGGTGAATTGATCAATACCCTGACCCCCTGTTACCCTGAGAGGGGTTGGGTGAATTGATCAATACCCTGACCCCCTGTTACCCTGAGAGGGGGTGGGTGATTTGATCAATACCCTGACCCCCTGTTACCCTGAGAGGGGGTGGGTGAATTGATCAATACCCTGACCCCCTGTTACCCTGAGAGGGGGGTGGGTGAATTGATCAATACCCTGACCCCCTGTTACCCTGAGAGGGGGTGGGTGAATTGAGCAATACGCTGACCCCCTGTTGTCCTGAGAGGGGGTGGGTGAATTGATCAATACCCTGACCCCCCATTACCCTGAGAGGGGGTGGGTGAATTGATCAATACCCTGACCCCCTGTTACCCTGAGAGGGGGTGGGTGAATTGATCAATACCCTGACCCCCCACAACCCTCAATACACCCGGGAGGGGGTCGGGATAATGAGCAACACCCTGACCCCCCACAACCCTCAATACACCCCGGGAGGGGGTCGGGATAATGAGCAATACCCTGACCCCCCGTTACCCTGAGAGGGGGTCGGGATAATGATCAATACCCTGACCCCCTGTTGTCCTGAGAGGGGGTGGGTGAATTGAGCAATACGCTGACCCCCTGTTGTCCTGAGAGGGGGTGGGTGAATTGATCAATACCCTGACCCCCCATTACCCTGAGAGGGGGTGGGTGAATTGATCAATACCCTGACCCCCTGTTACCCTGAGAGGGGGTGCGTGAATTGATCAATACCCTGACCCCCCACAACCCTCAATACACCCGGGAGGGGGTCGGGATAATGAGCAACACCCTGACCCCCCACAACCCTCAATACACCCCGGGAGGGGGTCGGGATAATGAGCAATACCCTGACCCCCCGTTACCCTGAGAGGGGGTCGGGATAATGATCAATACCCTGACCCCCTGTTGTCCTGAGAGGGGGTGAGTGAATTGATCAATACCCTGAGAGGGGGTGAGTGAATTGATTAATACCCTGAGAGGGGGTGGGTGAATTGATCAATACCCTGACCCCCTGTTACCCTGAGAGGGGGGTGAGTGAATTGATCAATACCCTGTCCCCCTGTTACCCTGAGAGGGGGTGGGTGAATTGATCAATACCCTGACCCCCTGTTACCCTGAGAGGGGGTGGGTGAATTGATCAATACCCTGACCCCCTGTTACCCTGAGAGGGGGTGGGTGAATTGATCAATACCCTGACCCCCTGTTACCCTGAGAGGGGGGTGGGTGAATTGATCAATACCCTGACCCCCTGTTACCCTGAGAGGGTGGGTGAATTGATCAATACCCTGACCCCCTGTTACCCTGAGAGGGGGGTGGGTGAATTGATCAATACCCTGACCCCCTGTTACCCTGAGAGAGGGTGGGTGAATTGATCAATACCCTGTCCCCCTGTTACCCTGAGAGGGGGTAAGTGGAATTGATCAATACGCTGACCCCCTGTTGTCCTGAGAGGGGGTGGGTGAATTGATCAATACCCTGACCCCCCATTACCCTGAGAGGGGGTGGGTGAATTGATCAATACCCTGACCCCCCGTTACCCTGAGAGGGGGGTGGGTCAATTGATCAATACGCTGACCCCCTGTTGTCCTGAGAGGGGGTGGGTGAATTGATCAATACCCTGACCCCCCATTACCCTGAGAGGGGTGTGAGTGAATTGATCAATACCCTGACCCCCCTGTTACCCTGAGAGGGGGTGGGTGAATTGATCAATACCCTGACCCCCCTGTTACCCTGAGAGGGGGTGGCTGAATTGATCAATACCCTGACCCCCCTGTTACCCTGAGAGGGGGTGGGTGAAATGATCAATACCCTGACCCCCTGTTACCCTGAGAGGGGGGTGAGTGGAATTGATCAATACCCTGATCCCCTGTTACCCTGAGAGGGGGAGGGTGAATTGATCAATACCCTGACCCCCCGTTACCCTGAGAGGGGGTGGGTGAATTGATCAATACCCTGACCCCCTGTTACCCTGAGAGGGGGTGGGTGAATTGATCAATACCCTGACCCCCTGTTACCCTGAGAGGGGGTGGGTGAATTGATCAATACCCTGACCCCCCTGTTACCCTGAGAGGGGGGTGAGTGAATTGATCAATACCCTGACCCCCCGTTACCCTGAGAGGGGCGTGGGTGAATTGATCAATACCCTGACCCCCTGTTACCCTGAGAGGGGGGTGAGTGAATTGATCAATACCCTGTCCCCCTGTTACCCTGAGAGGGGGTGGGTGAATTGATCAATACCCTGACCCCCTGTTACCCTGAGAGGGGGTGGGTGAATTGATCAATACCCTGACCCCCTGTTACCCTGAGAGGGGGTGGGTGAATTGATCAATACCCTGACCCCCCTGTTACCCTGAGAGGGGGTGAGTGAATTGATCAATACCCTGACCCCCTGTTACCCTGAGAGGGGGTGGGTGAATTGATCAATACCCTGACCCCCTGTTACCCTGAGAGGGGGTGGGTGAATTGATCAATACCCTGACCCCCTGTTACCCTGAGAGGGGGTGGGTGAATTGATCAATACCCTGACCCCCCGTTACCCTGAGAGGGGGTGGGTGAATTGATCAATACCCTGACCCCTGTTGTCCTGAGAGGGGGTGGGTGAATTGATCAATACCCTGACCCCCCTGTTACCCTGAGAGGGGGTGGGTGAATTGATCAATACCCTGACCCCCTGTTACCCTGAGAGGGGGTGGGTGAATTGAGCAATACCCTGACCCCCTGTTACCCTGAGAGGGGGTGGGTGAATTGATCAATACCCTGTCCCCCTGTTACCCTGAGAGGGGGTGGGTGAATTGATCAATACCCTGACCCCCTGTTACCCTGAGAGGGGGTGAGTGAATTGATCAATACCCTGTCCCCCCTGTTACCCTGAGAGGGGGTGGGTGAATTGATCAATACCCTGACCCCCCTGTTACCCTGAGAGGGGGTGATTGAATTGATCAATACCCTGACCCCCTGTTACCCTGAGAGGGGGTGATTGAATTGATCAATACCCTGACCCCCTGTTACCCTGAGAGGGGGTGGGTGGTTTCTGCTCCCCCTCCCATGGCCCTGTGTCACTGTATATGTGGGGGTGGGGTGGGGGCTTTAATGACTGTTGTGATGCTCCTGAACTGACCCCGTCTTGTGTCTCTCTCTTTCTCACCACCACCTTTAACCCCCTCTGTCCCCCCAACTCTCCCACCCTCTTTCTCCCCCCACTCCCTTCTCCCTCACTCCCTGTTCCCCCTGTCACCCCTCCCATTCCCCTCTGTCTCACCGCCCCGTTCCCCTCCCATTCCCCTCTGTCTTACCCCCCCTTCCCCTTTCCCTTCTCCCTCACTCCTTGTTCCCCCTGTCACCCCTCCCATTCCCCTCTGTCTCACCGCCCCGTTCCCCTCCCATTCCCCTCTGTCTTACCCCCCCTTCCCCTTTCCCTTCTCCCTCACTCCTTGTTCCCCTGTCGCCCCTCCCATTCCCCTCTGTCTCACCCCGTTCCCCTCTCCCTCACTCCCTGTTCCCCTGTCACCCCTCCCATTCCCCTCTGTTCCCCCCCCCCCTTTCCCCCCTCCCTCACTCCCTGTCACCCCTCCCATTCCCCTCTGTTCCCCCCTCCCTTTCCCCTCTCCCTCACTCCCTGTTCCCCCTGTCACCCCTCCCATTCCCCTCTCCCTCACTCCCTGTTCCCCCTGTCACCCCTCCCGTTACCCTCTGTCTCACCCCCCCCCGCTCCCCTCTCCCTCACTCCCTGTTCCCTGTCGCCCCTCCCATTCCCCTGTCCCTCACTCCTCCCTCACTCCCTGTTCCCCTGTCACCCCTCCCATTCCCCTCTGTTCCCCCCCCCCCCTCCCTCACTCCCTGTTGCCCCTCCCGTTCTCCCCTGTCCCCTCCCCCCGGCAGGAGGCAGCGAGGAGGTGGTGGAGGAGATGGGCCGCGCCGTCAGAAGGAGCTGCCGACTGAGCCCCCGTTCACTGCCTTCGTGGGGAACCTACCCTTCAACGCCGTCCAGGGCGACATCGACCACATCTTCAAGGACCTGCAGGTCCGCAGCATCCGCCTGGTCCGGGACAAGGAGACTGACAAGTTCAAAGGTCAGTTGCTTCCCATCCCCCCCCCCCCCCTCTCCAACCCTGCCGCGACCAAGACAGCAGGCAAATCCCGGGCCTAGTGCTCTGCGAGGGCCCCACGAGGCATCTCGGCCCAGGCTCCGAACCTCCTCTTCGAGAGCTCACGCCACAGCCCGGGCTCCTGTCCCCTGCATCTCTCTCTTCTCAGCCTCCCCGTATCGGAGCCCGGTGGGTGTATGTCGCGGCTGAGGCCGCTTTTGGGCGACTGTGCGCGACTCTGGTCTCCCGGAAGGATGTTGGGAAAGGGTTCGGAAACCGTTTACGAGGATGTTGCAGGGTCTGAGTTCCAGGGAGAGGCTGGGGCTGTTTTCCCCGGAGCGTCGGAGGGTGAGGGGGTGACCTTATAGAGGTTTATAACATCATGGGGGGGGGGACATGGAGAGGGTAAATAGACAAGGTCTTTTCCCCCTGGGGTGGGGGAGACTGAGGGGGTGACCTTATTGAGGTTTATAACATCATTGGGGGGGGGACATGGAGAGGGTAAATAGACAAGGTCTTTTCCCCCTGGGGTGGGGGAGACTGAGGGGGTGATCGTATAGAGGTTTATAACATCATGGGGGGGGGGGACATGGAGAGGGTAAATAGACAAGGTCTTTTCCCCCTGGGGTGGGGGAGACTGAGGGGGTGATCGTATAGAGGTTTATAACATCATGGGGGGGGGGGACATGGAGAGGGTAAATAGACAAGGTCTTTTCCCCCTGGGGTGGGGGAGGCTGAGGGGATGACCTTATAGAGGTTTATAACATCATGAGGGGGGACATGGAGAGGGTAAATAGACAAGGTCTTTTCCCCCTGGGGTGGGGGAGGCTGAGGGGATGACCTTATAGAGGTTTATAACATCATGAGGGGGGACATGAATAGGGGGTAAATAGACAAGGTCTTTACCCCCCTGCGGTGGGGGAGAGGCCAGAATTAGACGGGGAGAGGAGAAAGATTGAAAAGGGGTAACTTTCCCCCCCCCCCCCCAGAGGGTGGTGCGTGTGTGGGACGAGCTGCCAGAGGAAGTGGTGGGGGGCTGGGGCAGTGCCAACATTGAAAAGGTGGATGGGGAGGGGAACAGGAAGGGTTTAGAGGGAGAGGGGCCAAGTGCTGGCAAACGGGGACTGGGTTAGGTTAGGGATATCTGGGTCAGCACGGGCTGAGTGGGGCCGAAGGGTCTGTTTCCGTGCTGGACAGCTCTATAACTGTGTGACCCATCTCCGCACTGGACTACACACCTTCGCAGTTAAACCAAACCCGAATGCAGCTGGGATAGAATATAGTACTTAATTTTTTGAAAAAAATACGTGATGAGAAAAAAGGCGTTTAGGGGAATAAGGAGAGGGATTTCGTTCCAGACCAGGGACTGCAGTGTGGGTGTGAGAGCGAGAGAGCAGGTCCTGAGCATCGGCAACTCAGCTGGGTCCCTGAGCACTGCAGAGGGGCAGTCTAGACTGAGGCCGCCAACTAGAGGCGTCTGTCTCTCTCTCTCTCTCACACTCACACACACACACACACACACACACACACACACACACACACACACACACAAACACACTCTCTCCGTCCGTCTGTCTCTCTCTCTCACACACACGCTCTCGGTCTGTCTGTCTCCCTCGGTCTCCCTCTCTCTAGAACATAGAACAATACAGCGCAGTACAGGCCCTTTGGCCCTCGATGTTGCGCCGATCCAAGCCCACCTAACCTACAATAGCCCACTATCCTCCATATGCCTGTCCAATGCCCGTTTAAATGCCCATAAAGAGGGAGAGTCCACCACTGCTACTGGCAGGGCATTCCATGAACTTACGACTCGCTGAGTGAAGAACCTACCCCTAACATAAGTCCTATATCTACCCCCCCTTAATTTAAAGCTATGCCCCTCGTAATAGCTGACTCCATATGTGGAAAAAGGTTCTCACTGTCAACCCTATCTAAACCCCTAATCATCTTGTACACCTCTATCAAGTCACCCCTAAACCTTCTTTTCTCCAATGAAAACAGCCCCAAGTGCCTCAGCCTTTCCTCATACGATCTTCCTACCATACCAGGCAACATCCTGGTAAAACTCCTCTGCACCCGTTCCAGTGCCTCCACATCCTTCCTATAGTATGGCAACCAAAACTGCACACAATACTCCAGATAAGGCCGCAGCAGAGTCTGATACAACTGCAGCATGACCTCAGGACTCCGGAACTCAATTCCTCTACCAATAAAGCCCAGTACCCCATATGCCTTCTTCACCGCACTATTTACCTGGGTGGCAACTTTCAAAGATCTGTGTACATGGACACCAAGATCCCTCTGCTCATCCACACTACCAAGTAGACTACCATTAAGAGGGGTCGCGAGTTAGACGGGAAATGTTTATGGCAGAGATGCATGGAAGGTTCCTTCCACAGAGGGAGGTGCCTGGTGCGTGGAGGTGGTAGGGACGACTGTGATAGCATTGTCAATGATGTATCGAGGCAGAGTCGTGACAGGGGGCAGAGACTTACAGACCAAAGGGTACAGAGACGGGAACTGTGCACGGTGCTCCTGGTGTGGGTCTGACTGAGGAATACAGAGACGGGGAACTGTGCGCGGTGCTCCCGGCGTGGGTCGGACTGAGGGATACAGAGACGGGGAACTGTGCACGGTGCTCCCGGTGTGGGTCTGACTGAGGGATACAGAGACGGGGAACTGTGCACGGTGCTCCCGGTGTGGGTCTGACTGATGGATACAGAGACGGGGAACTGTGCACGGTGCTCCCGGTGTGGGTCTGAATGAGGGACACAGAGACGGGGAACTGTGCACGGTGCTCCCGGTGTGGGTCTGACCGAGGGATACAGAGACGGGGAACTGTGCACGGTGCTCCCGGTGTGGGTCTGACTGAGGGATACAGAGACGGGGAACTGTGCACGGTGCTCCCGGTGTGGGTCTGACTGAGGGATACAGAGACGGGGAACTGTGCACGGTGCTCCCGGTGTGGGTCTGACTGAGGGATACAGAGACGGGGAACTGTACACGGTGCTCCCGGTGTGGGTCTGAATGAGGGAAACAGAGACGGGACTGTGGCGGTAACCATATTTTTGTCTGAGGAAATTATAATTTGTTGTCTTTTCTGCAGGGTTTTGTTACGTGGAATTTGACGATGTCGAAACTCTTGAGGAAGCACTAACGTTTGATGGGGCTGTGAGTGTTTTACACTTGAATATTGTAGTGGTTCCCTCGAAAGAACAGATACCCAGGAGGGAGTTAAGGACTGGCATCTAATCGAGGGGTTTGGGGTGGTTTATATACAGAATAACAGATCCCCGGGAGGGAGTTACAGACTGGAATCTAATCGAGGGGTTCGCGGTGGTTTATATACAGAATAACAGATCCCCGGGAGGGAGTTACAGACTGGAATCTAATCGAGGGGTTCGGGGTGGTTTATATACAGAATAACAGATACCCGGGTGTGAGTTACAGACTGGAATCTAATCGAGGGGTTCGGGGTGGTTTATATACAGAATAACAGATACACGGGAGGGAGTTACAGACTGGAATCTAATCGATGGGTTCGGGGTGGTTTATATACAGAATAACAGATACCTGGGAGGGAATTACTGACTGGAATCTAATCGAGGGGTTCAGGATGGTTTATGTACAGAATAACAGATACCCGGGAGGGAGTTACAGGTTGGAATCTAATCGAGGGTTTTGGGGCTGTTTATATACAGAATAACAGATACCTGGGTGTGAGTTAGAGACTGGAATGAAATCGAGGGGTTCCGGGTGGTTTATATACAGAATAACAGATACCTGGGAGGGTGTTACAGACTGCAATCTAATCGAGGGGTTCGGGGTGGTTTATATACAGAATAACAGATACCCAGGAGGGAGTTACAGACTGGAATCTAATCGAGGGGTTCGGGGTGGTTTATATACAGAATAACAGATACCCGGGAGGGTGTTACTGACTAGAATATAATCAAGGGGTTCGGGGTGGTTTAAATACAGAATAACAGATACCCCAGGAGGGAGTTACAGGCTGGAATCTAATCGAGGGGTTCGGGGTGATTTATATACAGAATAACAGATACCCGGGAGGGAGTTACAGACTGGAATCTAATTGAGGGCTTCGGTGTGGTTTATATACAGAATAACAGATACCCGGGAGGGGGTTACAGACTGGAATCTAATCGAGGGGTACAGTCTGGTTTATATACAGAATAACAGATACCCGGGAGGGAGTTACAGACTGGAATCTAATCGAGGGGTTCGGGGCTGTTTATATACAGAATAACAGATACCTGGGTGTGAGTTAGAGACTGGAATGTTATCGAGGGGTTCAGGGTTAATTATATACAGAATAACATATACCCGGGAGGGAGTTACCGACTGGAATCGAATCGATGGGTTCGAGGTGGTTTATATACATAGGAAGAGATGCAATGGAGAGAGTTACAGACTGGAATCTTATCGAGGGATTCAGGATGGTTCATATGCAGAATAACAGATACCCTGGGAGGGAGTGACAGACTGGAATCTAATCGAGGGGTTCAGGGTGGTTTATATACAGAATAACAGATATCCCAGGAGGGAGTTGCAGACTGGTATCTAATCGAGGGGTTCAGGGTGGATTATATACAGAATAACAGATACCCGGGAGGGAGTGACAGACTGGAATCTAATCGAGGGGTTCAGGGTGGTTTATATACAGAATAACAGATACCCGGGAGGGAGTTACACACTGGAATCTAATCGAGGGGTTCGGGGTGTTTTATATAGAGAATAACAGATACCGGGGAGGGAGTTAGAGACTGGAATGTAATCGAGGGGTTCGGGGTGGTTTGTATACAGAATAACAGATACCCGGGTGTGAGTTAGAGACTGGAATGTAATCGAGGGGTTCGGGGTGGTTTATATCCAGAATAATAGATACCAGGGAGGGTGTTACAGGCGTTAATTGAATCGAGGGGTTCATGGTGGTTTATATACAGAATAACAGAAATCTGGGTGTGAGTTACAGACTGGAATCGAATCGAGTGGTTTGGGGTGGTTTATGTGCAGAATAACTTCCCCGGGAGGGAGTTGCACGCTGGAATCTAATCGAGGGGTTCAGGGTGGTTTTATGCAGAATATCAGAAACCCCAGGAGGGAGTCACAGACTGGATTCTAATCAAGTGGTTCGGGGTGGTTCATATACAGAATAACAGATACCTGGGTGTGAGTTACAGTGAGGAATCTAATCGAGGGGTTCAGGGTGGATTATATACAGAATAACAGATACACGGGAGGGAGTGACAGACTGGAATCTAATCGAGGGGTTCAGGGTGGATTATATACAGAATAACAGATACACGGGAGGGAGTTACAGACTGGAATCTAATCGAGGGGTTCGGAGTGGTTTATATACAGAATAACAGATACCTGGGTGTGAGTTAGAGACTGGAATGTAATCGAGGGGTTCAGGGTTAATTATATACAGAATAACATATACCCGGGAGGGAGTTACTGACTGGACTCTAATCGAGGGGTTCGGGGTGGTTTATATACAGAATAACAGATTCTCAAGAGGGAGTTACAGACTGGAATCTAATCGAGGGATTCGGGGTGGTTTGTATACAGAATAACAGATACCCGGCAGGGAGTTACAGGCTGGAATCTAATCGAGGGTTTTGGGGCTGTTTATATACAGAATAACAGATACCCGGGAGGGAGTTACAGACTGGAATCTTATCGAGGCGTTCAGGGTGGTTGATATACAGAATAACAGATACCAGGGAGGGAGTTACAGACTGGAATCTAATCGAGGGGTTCGGGGTGGATTATATACAGAATAACAGATACACGGGAGGGAGTTACTGACTGGAATCTAATCGAGGTTTTCGGGGTGGTTTATATACAGAATAACAGATTCTCAAGAGGGAGTCACAGACTGGAATCTAATCGAGGGGTTCAGCGTGGTTTATATACAGAATAACAGATACCCTGGGAGTGAGTTACAGACTGGAATCTAATCGAGGGGTTCGGGGTGGTTTATATACAGAATAACAGATTCCCCGGGAGGGAGTTACAGACTGGAATCTAATTGAGGGGTTCAGGGTGGTTTGTATACAGAATAACAGATACCCCGGGAGGGAGTTCCTGACTGGAATCTAATCGAGGGGTTCGGGGTTGTTTATATACAGAATAACAGATACCCGGGAGGGAGTTACAGACTGGAATCTAATCGAGGGGTTCAGGGTGGTTTATATACAGAATAACAGATATCCCAGGAGGGAGTTGCAGACTGGTATCTAATCGAGGGGTTCAGGGTGGATTATATACAGAATACCAGATACCCAGGAGGGAGTGACAGACTGGAATCTAATCGGGGGGTTCAGGGTGGATTATATACAGAATAACAGATACACGGGAGGGAGTTACTGACTGGAATCTAATCGAGGGGTTCGGGGTGGTTTATATACAGAATAACAGATTCTCAAGAGGGAGTTACAGACTGGAATCGAATCGAGGGGTTCGGGGTGGTTTATATACAGAATAACAGATACCCCGGGAGGGAGTTACTGACTGGAATCTAATCGAGGGGTTCGGGGTGGTTTATATACAGAATAACAGATACCCGGGAGGGAGTGACAGACTGGAATCTAATCGAGGGGTTCGGGGTGGTTTATATACAGAATAACAGAGACCTGGGAGGGAGTTACAGACTGGAATCTAATCGAGGGGTTCAGGGTGGTTTATATACAGAATAACAGATACCCGGGAGGGAGTTACAGACTGGAATCTAATCGAGGGATTCAGGATGGTTCATATGCAGAATAACAGATACCCCGGGAGGGAGTTACTGACTGGAATCTTATCGAGGCGTTCAGGGTGGTTTATGTACAGAATAACAGATACCTGGGAGGGAGTGACAGACTGGAATCTAATCGAGGGGTTCGGGGTGGTTTACATACAGAATAACAGATACCCGGGAGGGAGTGACAGACTAGAATCTAATCGAGGGGTTCAGGGTGGTTTATATAGAGAATAACAGAGACCTGGGAGGGAGTTACAGACTGGAATCTAATCGAGGGGTTCAGGGTGGTTTATATACAGAATAACAGATACCCGGGAGGGAGTTACATACTGGAATCTAATCGAGGGGTTCAGGGTGGTTTGTATACAGAATAACAGATGCCCGGGAGGGAGTTGCAGACTGGTATCTAATCGAGGGGTTCAGGGTGGTTTGTATACAGAATAACAGACTCTCAAGTGGGAGTTACAGACTGGAATCGAATCGAAGGGTTCGGGGTGGTTTATATACAGAATAACAGATACCAGGGAGGGAGTTACAGGCTGGAATCTAATCGAGGCGTTCGGTGTGGTTTATATACAGAATAACAGATACCCGGGAGGGAGTGACAGACTGGAATCTAATTGAGGGGTTCGGTGTGGTTTATATACAGAATAACAGATACCCGGGAGGGGGTTACAGACTGGAATCTAATCGAGGGGTACGGTGTGGTTTATATACAGAATAACAGATACCCGGGAGGGAGTTACACACTGGAATCTAATCGAGGCGTTCAGGGTGGTTTATGTACAGAATAACAGATACCCGGGAGGGAGTGACAGACTGGAATCTAATCGAGGGGTTCGGGGTGGTTTACATACAGAATAACAGATACCCGGGAGGGAGTGACAGACTAGAATCTAATCGAGGGGTTCAGGGTGGTTTATATAGAGAATAACAGAGACCTGGGAGGGAGTTACAGACTGGAATCTAATCGAGGGGTTCAGGGTGGATTATAGACAGAAGACCAGATACCCGGGAGGGAGTTACTGACTGGAATCTAATTGAGGGGTTCGGGGTGGTTTGTATACAGAATAACAGATACCAGGGAGGGAGTTACAGGCTGGAATCTAATCGAGGCGTTCGGTGTGGTTTATATACAGAATAACAGATACCCGGGAGGGGGTTACAGACTGGAATCTAATCGAGGGGTACGGTGTTGTTTATATACAGAATAACAGATACCCGGGAGGGAGTTACACACTGGAATCTAATCGAGGGGTTCGGGGTGTTTTACATAGAGAATAACAGATACCGCGGAGGGAGTTAGAGACTGGAATCTAATCGAGGGGTTCATGGTTAATTATATACAGAATAACATATACCCGGGAGGGAGTTACTGACTGGAATCTAATTGAGGGGTTCGGGGTGGTTTATATACAGAATAACAGATTCTCAAGAGGGAGTTACAGACTGGAATCGAATCGAGGGGTTCGGGGTGGTTTATATACAGAATAACAGATACCAGGGAGGGAGTTACAGGCTGGAATCTAATCGAGGGGTTCGGAGTGGTTTATATACAGAATAACAGATACCCGGGAGGGAGTTACTGACTGGAATCTAATCGAGGGGTTCGGGGTGGTTTATATACAGAATAACAGATTTTCAAGAGGGAATTACAGACTGGAATCTAATCGAGGGGTTCGGGGTGGTTTGTATACAGAATAACAGATACCCGGGAGGGAGTTACAGGCTGGAATCTAATCGAGGGTTTTGGGGCTGTTTATATACAGAATAACAGATACCCGGGAGGGAGTTACAGACTGGAATCTTATCGAGGCGTTCAGGGTGGTTGATATCCAGAATAACAGATTCTCAAGAGGGAGTCACAGACTGGAATCTAATCGAGGGGTTCGGGGTGGTTTATATACAGAATAACAGATACCCTGGGAGTGAGTTACAGACTGGAATCTAATCGAGGGGTTCGGGGTGCTTTATGTACAGAATAACAGATACCCGGGAGGGAGTTACGGATTGGAATCTAATCGAGGGGTTCGGTGTGGTTTATATACAGAATAACAGATACCCCGGGAGGGAGTTACAGACTGGAATCTAATTGAGGGGTTCAGGGTGGTTTGTATACAGAATAACAGATACCCCGGGAGGGAGTTCCTGACTGGAATCTAATCGAGGGGTTCGGGGTGGTTTATATACAGAATAACAGATACCCGGGAGGGAGTTCCTGACTGGAATCTAATCGAGGGGTTCGGGGTGGTTTATATACAGAATAACAGATACCCGGGAGGGAGTTACAGACTGGAATCTAATCGAGGGGTTCAGGGTGGATTATATACAGAATAACAGATACACGGGAGGGAGTTACTGACTGGAATCTAATCGAGGGGTTCGGGGTGGTTTATATACAGAATAACAGATTCTCAAGAGGGAGTTACAGACTGGAATCGAATCGAGGGGTTCGGGGTGGTTTATATACAGAATAACAGATACCCGGGAGGGAGTTACAGACTGGAATCTAATTGAGGGGTTCGGTGTGGTTTATATACAGAATAACAGATACCCGGGAGGGGGTTACAGACTGGAATCTAATCGAGGGGTACAGTCTGGTTTATATACAGAATAACAGATACCCGGGAGGGAGTTACACACTGGAATCTAATCGAGGGGTTCGGGGTGGTTTGTATACAGAATAACAGATACCTGGGAGGGAGTTCGAGACTGGAATCTAATCGAGGGGTTCGGGGTGGTTTATATACAGAATAACTGATATCCCAGGAGGGAGTTGCAGACTGGAATCTAATCGAGGGGTTCGGGGTGGTTTATATACAGAATAACAGATACCTGGGCGTGAGTTAGAGACTGGAATGTAATCGAGGGGTTCAGGGTTAATTATATACAGAATAACATATACCCGGGAGGGAGTTACCGACTGGAATCTAATCGATGGGTTCGAGGTGGTTTATATACAGAGGAAGAGATACCATGGAGACAGTTACAGACTGGAATCTAATCGAGGGGTTCAGGATGGTTCATATGCAGAATAACAGATACCCCGGGAGGGAGTTACTGACTGGAATCTTATCGAGGCGTTCAGGGTGGTTTATGTACAGAATAACAGATACCCGGGAGGGAGTGGCAGACTGGAATCTAATCGAGGGGTTCGGGGTGGTTTATATAGAGAATAACAGAGACCTGGGAGGGAGTTACAGACTGGAATCTAATCGAGGGGTTCGGGGTGGTTTATATACAGAATAACAGATACCCCGGGAGGGAGTTACAGACTGGAATCTAATCGAGGGGTTCAGGGTGGTTTATATACAGAATAACAGATACCCGGGAGGGAGTTACAGACTGGAATCTAATCGAGGGGTTCAGGATGGTTCATATGCAGAATAACAGATACCCCGGGAGGGAGTTACTGACTGGAATCTTATCGAGGCGTTCAGGGTGGTTTATGTACAGAATAACAGATACCCGGGAGGGAGTGACAGACTGGAATCTAATCGAGGGGTTCGGGGTGGTTTATATACAGAATAACAGATACCCGGGAGGGAGTGACAGACTAGAATCAAATCGAGGGGTTCAGGGTGGTTTATATACAGAATAACCGATATCCCAGGAGGGAGTTGCAGACTGGTATCTAATCGAGGGGTTCAGGGTGATTTATATAGAGAATAACAGAGACCTGGGATGGAGTTACAGACTGGAATCTAATCGAGGGGTTCAGGGTGGATTATATACAGAATAACAGATGCACGGGAGGGAGTTACTGACTGGAATCTAATTGAGGGGTTCGGGGTGGTTTTTATACAGAATAACAGATTCTCAAGAGGGAGTTACAGACTGGAATCGAATCGAGGGGTTCGGGGTGGTTTATATACAGAATAACAGATACCAGGGAGGGAGTTACAGGCTGGAATCTAATCGAGGCGTTCGGTGTAGTTTATATACAGAATAACAGATACCCGGGAGGGAGTGACAGATTGGAATCTAATTGAGGAGTTCGGTGTGGTTTATATACAGAATAACAGATACCCGGGAGGGGGTTACAGACTGGAATCTAATCGAGAGGTACGGTGTGGTTTAAATACAGAATAACAGATACCCGGGAGGGAGTTGCAGACTGGAATCTAATCGAGGGGTTTAGGGTGGTTTATATACAGAATAACAGATACCTGGGTGTGAATGAGAGACTGGAATGTAATCGAGGGGTTCAGGGTGGTTTATGTACAGAATAACAGATACCAGGGAGGGAGTTACAGGCTGGAATCTAATCGAGGGGTTCGGAGTGGTTTATATACAGAATAACAGATACCCAGGAGGGAGTTAAAGACTGGAATCTAATCGAGGGTTTTGGGGCTGTTTATATACAAAATAACAGATACCCGGGAGGGAGTTACAGACTGGAATCTTATCGAGGCGTTCAGGGTGGTTTACAAACAGAATAACAGATACCCGGGAGGGAGTTACAGACTGGAATCTAATCGAGGGGTTCAGGGTGGATTATATACAGAATAACAGATACACGGGAGGGAGTTACTGACTGGAATCAAATCGAGGGTTTCGGGGTGGTTTATATACAGAATAACAGATACCCGGGAGGGAGTTACAGACTGGAATCTAATCGAGGGATTCGGCGTGGTTTATATACAGAATAACAGATACCCTGGGAGGGAGTTACAGACTGGAATCTAATCGAGGGATTCGGGGTGATTTATGTACAGAATAACAGATACCCGGAAGGGAGTTGCAGACAGGAATCTAATCGGGGGGTTCAGGGTGGTTTACATACAGAATAACAGATACCCGGGAGGGAGTGACAGACTGGAATCTAATCTAGGGGTTTAGGGTGGTTTATATACAGAATAACTTCCCCGGGAGGGAGTTGCAGGCTGAAATCTAATCGAGGGGTTCAGGGTGGTTTTATGCAGAATAACTTCCCCGGGAGGGAGTTGCAGGCTGTAATCTAATCGAGGGGTTCGGGGTGGTTTATATACAGAATAACAGATACCCTGGGCGGGAAATACAGACTGGAATCTAATCGAGGGGTTCGGGGTGGTTTGTATACAGAATAACCGATACCCGGGAGGGAGTTACAGGCTGGAATCTAATCAAGGGTTTTGGGGCTATTTATATACAGAATAACAGAGACCTGGGTGTGAGTTAATGACTGGAATCTAATCGAGGCGTTCAGGGTGGTTTATATACAGAATAACAGATACCCAGGAGGGAGTTACAGACTGGAATCGAATCGAGGGGTTCGGGGTGGTTTATATACAGAATAACAGATACCAGGGAGGGAGTTACAGGCTGGAATCTAATCGAGGCGTTCGGGGTGGTTTATATACAGAATAACAGATACCCGGGAGGGGGTTACAGACTGGAATCTAATCGAGGGGTACGGTGTGGTTTATATACAGAATAACAGATACCCGGGAGGGAGTTACACACTGGAATCTAATCGAGGGGTTCGGGGTGTTTTATATAGAGAATAACAGATACCGGGGAGGGAGTTAGAGACTGGAATCTAATCGAGGGGTTCGGGGTGGTTTGTATACAGAATAACAGATACCTGGGTGTGAGTTGCAGACTGGAATCTAATCGAGGGGTTCGGGGTGGTTTATATCCAGAATAATAGATACCAGGGAGGGTGTTACAGGCGTTAATTGAATCGAGGGGTTCATGGTGGTTTATATACAGAATAACAGATTCTCAAGAGGGAGTTACAGACTGGAATCTAATCTAGGGGTTTAGGGTGGTTTATATACAGAATAACTTCCCCGGGAGGGAGTTGCAGGCTGAAATCTAATCGAGGGGTTCAGGGTGGTTTTATGCAGAATAACTTCCCCGGGAGGGAGTTGCAGGCTGTAATCTAATCGAGGGGTTCGGGGTGGTTTATATACAGAATAACAGATACCCTGGTGGGAGTTACTGACTGGAATCTAATCGAGGGGTTCGGGGTGGTTTAAATACAGAATAACATCCCCGGGAGGGAGTTGCAGGCTGGAATCTAATCGAGGGGTTCAGGGTGGTTTATATGCAGAATAACAGATACCCTGGGAGGGAGTTACAGACTGGAAGCTAATCGAGGGGTTCTGGGTGGTTTATATGCAGAATACCAGATACCCAGGAGGGAGTTCCAGACTGGAATCTAATCGAGGGATTCGGGGTGGTTTATGTACAGAATAACAGATACCCTGGGCGGGAGTTACTGACTGGAATCTAATCGAGGGGTTCGGGGTGGTTTATATGCAGAATACCAGATACCCAGGAGGGAGTTCCAGACTGGAATCTAATCGAGGGATTCGGGGTGGTTTATGTACAGAATAACAGATACCCTGGGCGGGAGTTACTGACTGGAATCTAATCGAGGGGTTCGGGGTGGTTTATATACAGAATAACAGATACCCTGGGAGGGAGTTACAGACTGGAATCTAATCGAGGGGTTCGGCGTGGTTTATATACAGAATAACAGATACCCTGTGCGGGAGTTACAGACTGGAATCTAATCGAGGGGTTCGGCGTGGTTTATATACAGAATAACAGATACCCCGGGAGGGAGTTCCTGACTGGAATCTAATCGAGGGGTTCAGGGTGGTTTATATACAGAATAACAGATACCCCGGAGGGAGTTACAGACTGGAATGTAATCGAGGGGTTCGGGGTGGTTTATATACAGAATAACAGATATCCGGAAGGGAGTTGCAGACTGGAATCTAATCGGGGGGTTCAGGGTGGTTTATATACAGAATAACTTCCCCGGGAGAGAGTTGCAGGCTGGAATCTAATCGAGGGGTTCAGGGTGGTTTATATACAGAATAACAGATACCCGGGAGGGAGTTACTGACTGGAATCTAATCGAGGGGATCGGGATGGTTAAATACAGAATAACAGATTCTCAAGAGGGAGTTACAGACTGGAATCTAATCGAGGGGTTCGGGATGGTTTATATACAGAATAACAGATACCTGGGTATGAGTTAGAGACTGGAATGTAATTGAGGGGTTCGGGGTGGTTTATATCCAGAATAATAGATACCAGGGCGGGAGTTACAGGCGTTCATTGAATCGAGGGGTTCAGGGTGGTTTTTTGACAGAATAACAGATACCTGGGTGTGAGTTGCAGACTGGAATCTAATCGAGGGGTTTAGGGTGGTTTATATACAGAATAACAGATACCTGGGTGTGAATGAGAGACTGGAATGTAATCGAGGGGTTCAGGGTGGTTTATGTACAGAATAACAGATACCCGGGAGGCAGTTACTGATTGGAATCGAATCGAGTGGTTTGGGGTGGTTTATGTACAGAATAACAGATACCTGGGTGTGAGTTACAGTGAGGAATCTAATCGAGTGGTTCAGGGTGGTTTATATACAGAATAACAGATACCCAGGAGGGGGTTACACACTGGAATCTAATCGAGCGGTTCAGGGTGGTTTATATACAGAATAACTTCCCCGGGAGGGAGTTGCAGGCTGGAATCTTATCGAGGGTTTTGGGGTGGTTTATATACAGAATAACAGATACCCGGGAGTGAGTTACAGACTGGAATCTAATCGAGGGGTTCGGGGTGGTTTATATACAGAATAACAGATACCGGGGAGGGAGTTACAGACTGGAATCTAATCGAGGGGTTCGGGGTGGTTTGTATACAGAATAACCGATACCCGGGAGGGAGTTACAGGCTGGAATCTAATCAAGGGTTTTGGGGCTATTTATAAACAGAATAACAGAGACCTGGGCGTGAGTTAATGACTGGAATCTAATCGAGGGGTTCAGGGTGGTGTATATACAGAATAACAGATACCCAGGAGGGAGTTACAGACTGGAATCGAATCGAGGGGTTCGGGGTGGTTTTTATACAGAATAACAGATACCAGGGAGGGAGTTACAGGCTGGAATCTAATCGAGGCGTTCGGGGTGGTTTATATACAGAATAACAGATACCCGGGAGGGAGTTACAGACTGGAATCTAATCGAGGGGTTCGGGGTGTTTTATATGGAGAATAACAGATACCGGGGAGGGAGTTAGAGACTGGAATCTAATCGAGGGGTACGGTGTGGTTTATATACAGAATAACAGATACCCGGGAGGGAGTTACACACTGGAATCTAATCGAGGGGTTCGGGGTGTTTTACATAGAGAATAACAGATACCGGGGAGGGAGTTAGAGACTGGAATCTAATCGAGGGGTTCATGGTGGTTTATGTACAGAATAACAGATACCTGGGTGTGAGTTAGAGACTGGAATGTAATCGAGGGGTTCAGGGTTAATTATATACAGAATAACATATACCCGGGAGGGAGTTACAGGCTGGAATCTAATCTAGGGGTTCGGAGTGGTTTATATACAGAATAACAGATACCCAGGAGGGAGTTAAAGACTGGAATCTAATCGAGGGTTTTGGGGCTGTTTATATACAGAATAACAGATACCCGGGAGGGAGTTACAGACTGGAATCTTATCGAGGCGTTCAGGGTGGTTTATATTCAGAATAACAGATACCCGGGAGGGAGTTACAGACTGGAATCTAATCGAGGGGTTCAGGGTGGATTTTATACAGAATAACAGATACACGGGAGGGAGTTACTGACTGGAATCAAATCGAGGGTTTCGGGGTGGTTTATATACAGAATAACAGATACCCGGGAGGGAGTTACAGACTGGAATCTAATCGAGGGATTCGGCGTGGTTTATATACAGAATAACAGATACCCTGGGAGGGAGTTACAGACTGGAATCTAATCGAGGGATTCGGGGTGATTTATATACAGAATAACAGATACCCGGAAGGGAGTTGCAGACAGGAATCTAATCGGGGGGTTCAGGGTGGTTTACATACAGAATAACAGATACCCGGGAGGGAGTGACAGACTGGAATCTAATCTAGGGGTTTAGGGTGGTTTATATACAGAATAACTTCCCCGGGAGGGAGTTGCAGGCTGAAATCTAATCGAGGGGTTCGGGGTGGTTTATATACAGAATAACAGATACCCTGGGCGGGAAATACAGACTGGAATCTAATCGAGGGGTTCGGGGTGGTTTGTATACAGAATAACCGATACCCGGGAGGGAGTTACAGGCTGGAATCTAATCAAGGGTTTTGGGGCTATTTATATACAGAATAACAGAGACCTGGGTGTGAGTTAATGACTGGAATCTAATCGAGGCGTTCAGGGTGGTTTATATACAGAATAACAGATACCCAGGAGGGAGTTACAGACTGGAATCGAATCGAGGGGTTCGGGGTGGTTTATATACAGAATAACAGATACCAGGGAGGGAGTTACAGGCTGGAATCTAATCGAGGCGTTCGGGGTGGTTTATATACAGAATAACAGATACCCGGGAGGGAGTTACACACTGGAATCTAATCGAGGGGTTCGGTGTGGTTTATATACAGAATAACAGATACCCGGGAGGGGGTTACAGACTGGAATCTAATCGAGGGGTTCGGGGTGGTTTGTATACAGAATAACAGATACCTGGGTGTGAGTTGCAGACTGGAATCTAATCGAGGGGTTTGGGGTGGTTTATATCCAGAATAATAGATACCAGGGAGGGTGTTACAGGCGTTAATTGAATCGAGGGGTTCATGGTGGTTTATATACAGAATAACAGATTCTCAAGAGGGAGTTACAGACTGGAATCTAATCTAGGGGTTTAGGGTGGTTTATATACAGAATAACTTCCCCGGGAGGGAGTTGCAGGCTGAAATCTAATCGAGGGGTTCGGGGTGGTTTATATACAGAATAAGAGATACCCTGGGCGGCAAATACAGACTGGAATCTAATCGAGGGGTTTCGGGGTGGTTTATATACAGAATAACAGATACCCTGGCGGGAGTTACTGACTGGAATCTAATCGAGGGGTTCGGGGTGGTTTAAATACAGAATAACATCCCCGGGAGGGAGTTGCAGGCTGGAATCTAATCGAGGTGTTCAGGGTGGTTTATATGCAGAATAACAGATACCCTGGGAGGGAGTTACAGACTGGAAGCTAATCGAGGGGTTCTGGGTGGTTTATATGCAGAATACCAGATACCCAGGAGGGAGTTCCAGACTGGAATCTAATCGAGGGATTCGGGGTGGTTTATGTACAGAATAACAGATACCCTGGGCGGGAGTTACTGACTGGAATCTAATCGAGGGGTTCGGGGTGGTTTATATACAGAATAACAGATACCCTGGGAGGGAGTTACAGACTGGAATCTAATCGAGGGGTTCGGCGTGGTTTATATACAGAATAACAGATACCCTGTGCGGGAGTTACAGACTGGAATCTAATCGATGGGTTCGGCGTGGTTTATATACAGAATAACAGATACCCCGGGAGGGAGTTCCTGACTGGAATCTAATCGAGGGGTTCAGGGTGGTTTATATACAGAATAACAGATACCCCGGAGGGAGTTACAGACTGGAATGTAATCGAGGGGTTCGGGGTGGTTTATATACAGAATAACAGATATCCGGAAGGGAGTTGCAGACTGGAATCTAATCGGGGGGTTCAGGGTGGTTTATATACAGAATAACTTCCCCGGGAGAGAGTTGCAGGCTGGAATCTAATCGAGGGGTTCAGGGTGGTTTATATACAGAATAACAGATACCCGGGAGGGAGTTACTGACTGGAATCTAATCGAGGGGATCGGGATGGTTAAATACAGAATAACAGATTCTCAAGAGGGAGTTACAGACTGGAATCTAATCGAGGGGTTCGGGGTGGTTTATATACAGAATAACAGATACCTGGGTATGAGTTAGAGACTGGAATGTAATTGAGGGGTTCGGGGTGGTTTATATCCAGAATAATAGATACCAGGGCGGGAGTTACAGGCGTTCATTGAATCGAGGGGTTCAGGGTGGTTTTTTGACAGAATAACAGATACCTGGGTGTGAGTTGCAGACTGGAATCTAATCGAGGGGTTTAGGGTGGTTTATATACAGAATAACAGATACCTGGGTGTGAATGAGAGACTGGAATGTAATCGAGGGGTTCAGGGTGGTTTATGTACAGAATAACAGATACCCGGGAGGCAGTTACTGATTGGAATCGAATCGAGTGGTTTGGGGTGGTTTATGTACAGAATAACAGATACCCAGGAGGGGGTTACACACTGGAATCTAATCGAGTGGTTCAGGGTGGTTTATATACAGAATAACTTCCCCGGGAGGGAGTTGCAGGCTGGAATCTTATCGAGGGTTTTGGGGTGGTTTATATACAGAATAACAGATACCCGGGAGGGAGTTACAGACTGGAATCTAATCGAGGGGTTCGGGGTGGTTTATATACAGAATAACAGATACCGGGGAGGGAGTTACAGACTGGAATCTAATCGAGGGGTTCGGGGTGGTTTGTATACAGAATAACCGATACCCGGGAGGGAGTTACAGGCTGGAATCTAATCAAGGGTTTTGGGGCTATTTATAAACAGAATAACAGAGACCTGGGTGTGAGTTAATGACTGGAATCTAATCGAGGGGTTCAGGGTGGTTTATATACAGAATAACAGATACCCAGGAGGGAGTTACAGACTGGAATCGAATCGAGGGGTTCGGGGTGGTTTATATACAGAATAACAGATACCAGGGAGGGAGTTACAGGCTGGAATCTAATCGAGGCGTTCGGGGTGGTTTATATACAGAATAACAGATACCCGGGAGGGAGTTACAGACTGGAATCTAATTGAGGGGTTCGGTGTGGTTTATATACAGAATAACAGATACCCGGGAGGGGGTTCCAGACTGGAATCTAATCGAGGGGTACGGTGTGGTTTATATACAGAATAACAGATACCCGGGAGGGAGTTACACATTGGAATCTAATCGAGGGGTTCGGGGTGTTTTTTATGGAGAATAACAGATACCGGGGAGGGAGTTAGAGACTGGAATCTAATCGAAGGGTACGGTGTGGTTTATATACAGAATAACAGATACCCGGGAGGGAGTTACACACTGGAATCTAATCGAGGGGTTCGGGGTGTTTTACATAGAGAATAACAGATACCGGGGAGGGAGTTAGAGACTGGAATCTAATCGAGGGGTTCGGGGTGGTTTGTATACAGAATAACAGATACCTGGGTGTGAGTTGCAGACTGGAATCTAATCTAGGGGTTTAGGGTGGTTTATATCCAGAATAATAGATACCAGGGAGGGTGTTACAGGCGTTAATTGAATCGAGGGGTTCATGGTGGTTTATGTACAGAATAACAGATACCTGGGTGTGAGTTACAGTGAGGAATCTAATCGAGGGGTTCAGGGTGGTTTATATACAGAATAACTTCCCCGGGAGGGAGTTACTGACTGGAATCTAATCGAGGGGTTCAGGGTGGATTATGTACAGAATAACAGATAAACGGGAGGGAATTACAGACTGGAATCTAATCGAGGGGTTCGGGGTGGTTTATATACAGAATAACAGATACCTGGGTGTGAGTTAGAGACTGGAATGTAATCGAGGGGTTCAGGGTTAATTATATACAGAATAACATATACCCGGGAGGGAGTTACTGACTGGAATCTAATCGAGAGGTTCGGGGTGGTTTATATACAGAATAACAGATACCAGGGAGGGAGTTACAGGCTGGAATCTAATCGAGGGGTTCGGAGTGGTTTATATACAGAATAACAGATACCCAGGAGGGAGTTACAGACTGGAATCGAATCGAGGGGTTCGGGGTGGTTTATATACAGAATAACAGATACCAGGGAGGGAGTTACAGGCTGGAATCTAATCGAGGCGTTCGGGGTGGTTTATATACAGAATAACAGATACCCGGGAGGGAGTTACAGACTGGAATCTAATTGAGGGGTTCGGTGTGGTTTATATACAGAATAACAGATACCGGGGAGGGAGTTAGAGACTGGAATCTAATCGAGGGGTACGGTGTGGTTTATATACAGAATAACAGATACCCGGGAGGGAGTTACACACTGGAATCTAATCGAGGGGTTCGGGGTGTTTTACATAGAGAATAACAGATACCGGGGAGGGAGTTAGAGACTGGAATCTAATCGAGGGGTTCGGGGTGGTTTGTATACAGAATAACAGATACCTGGGTGTGAGTTGCAGACTGGAATCTAATCTAGGGGTTTAGGGTGGTTTATATCCAGAATAATAGATACCAGGGAGGGTGTTACAGGCGTTAATTGAATCGAGGGGTTCATGGTGGTTTATATACAGAATAACATATATCTGGGTGTGAGTTACAGACTGGAATCGAATCGAGTGGTTTGGGGTGGTTTATGTACAGAATAACAGATACCTGGGTGTGAGTTACAGTGAGGAATCTAATCGAGGGGTTCAGGGTGGTTTATATACAGAATAACTTCCCCGGGAGGGAGTTACTGACTGGAATCTAATCGAGGTGTTCAGGGTGGATTATGTACAGAATAACAGATACACGGGAGGGAATTACAGACTGGAATCTAATCGAGGGGTTCGGGGTGGTTTATATACAGAATAACAGATACCTGGGTGTGAGTTAGAGACTGGAATCTAATCGAGGGTTTTGGGGCTGTTTATATACAGAATAACAGATACCCGGGAGGGAGTTACAGACTGGAATCTTATCGAGGCGTTCAGGGTGGTTTATATACAGAATAACAGATACCCGGGAGGGAGTTACAGACTGGAATCTAATCGAGGGGTTCAGGGTGGATTATATACAGAATAACAGATACACGGGAGGGAGTTACTGACTGGAATCAAATCGAGGGTTTCGGGGTGGTTTATATACAGAATAACAGATACCCGGGAGGGAGTTACAGACTGGAATCTAATCGAGGGATTCGGCGTGGTTTATATACAGAATAACAGATACCCTGGGAGGGAGTTACAGATTGGAATCTAATCGAGGGGTTCGGGGTGGTTTATATACAGAATAATAGATACCCTGCGCGGGAGTTACAGACTGGAATCTAATCGAGGGATTCGGGGTGATTTATATACAGAATAACAGATACCTGGGTGTGAGTTAGAGACTGGAATGTAATCGAGGGGTTCAGGGTTAATTATATACAGAATAACATATACCCGGGAGGGAGTTACTGACAGGAATCTAATCGAGGGGTTCGGGGTGGTTTATATACAGAATAACAGATACCAGGGAGGGAGTTACAGGCTGGAATCTAATCGAGGGGTTCGGAGTGGTTTATATACAGAATAACAGATACCCAGGAGGGAGTTAAAGACTGGAATCTAATCGAGGGTTTTGGGGCTGTTTATATACAGAATAACAGATACCCGGGAGGGAGTGACAGACTGGAATCTAATCGAGGGGTTCGGGATGGTTTATATACAGAATAACAGATACCTGGGTGTGAGTTAGAGACTGGAATGTAATCGAGGGGTTCAGGGTTAATTATATACAGAATAACATATACCCGGGAGGGAGTTACTGACTGGAGTCTAATCGAGGGGTTCGGGGTGGTTTATATACAGAATAACAGATTCTCAAGAGGGAGTTACAGACTGGAATCTATTCGAGGGGTTTAGGGTGGTTTATATACAGAATAACTTCCCCGGGAGGGAGTTACAGGCTGGAATCTAATCGAGGAGTTCGGGGTGGTGTATATGCAGAATATCAGAAACCCCAGGAGGGAGTCACAGACTGGAATCTAATCAAGTGGTTCGGGGTGGTTTATATACAGAATAACAGATACCCTGGGAGGGAGTTACAGACTGGAATCTAATCGAGGGGTTCGGGGTGGTTTATATACAGAATAACAGATACCCTGGGCGGGAAATACAGACTGGAATCTAATCGAGGGGTTCGGGGTGGTTTATATACAGAATAACAGATACCCTGGGCGGGAGTTAATGACTGGAATCTAATCGAGGGGTTCGGGGTGGTTTAAATACAGAATAACAGATACCTGGGTGTGAGTTACAGTGAGGAATCTAATCGAGGGGTTCAGGGTGGTTTATATACAGAATAACTTCCCCGGGAGGGAGTTGCAGGCTGGAATCTAATCGAGGGGTTCGGGGTGGTTTATATACAGAATAACAGATACCCTGGCCGGGAGTTACTGACTGGAATCTAATCGAGGGGTTCGGGGTGGTTTAAATACAGAATAACATCCCCGGGAGGGAGTTGCAGGCTGGAATCTAATCGAGGGGTTCAGGGTGGTTTATATACAGAATAACAGATACCCTGGGAGGGAGTTACAGACTGGAAGCTAATCGAGGGGTTCTGGGTGGTTTATATGCAGAATACCAGATACCCAGGAGGGAGTTCCAGACTGGAATCTAATCGAGGTATTCGGGGTGGTTTATGTACAGAATAACAGATACCCCGGGAGTGAGTTACAGACTGGAATCTCATCGAGGGGTTCGGCGTGGTTTATATACAGAATAACAGATACCCTGGGAGGGAGTTACAGACTGGAATCTAATCGAGGGATTCGGGGTGATTTATATACAGAATAACAGATACCTGGGTGTGAGTTAGAGACTGGAATGTAATCGAGGGGTTCAGGGTTAATTATATACAGAATAACATATACCCGGGAGGGAGTTACTGACTGGAGTCTAATCGAGGGGTTCGGGGTGGTTTATATACAGAATAACAGATTCTCAAGAGGGAGTTACAGACTGGAATCTATTCGAGGGGTTTAGGGTGGTTTATATACAGAATAACTTCCCCGGGAGGGAGTTGCAGGCTGAAATCTAATCGAGGGGTTCGGGGTGGTTTATATACAGAATAACAGATACCAGGGAGGGAGTTACAGGCTGGAATCTAATCGAGGGGTTCGGAGTGGTTTATATACAGAATAACAGATACCCAGGAGGGAGTGACAGACTGGAATCTAATCGAGGGGTTCGGGATGGTTTATATACAGAATAACAGATACCTGGGTGTGAGTTAGAGACTGGAATGTAATCGAGGGGTTCAGGGTTAATTATATACAGAATAACATATACCCGGGAGGGAGTTACTGACTGGAGTCTAATCGAGGGGTTCGGGGTGGTTTATATACAGAATAACAGATTCTCAAGAGGGAGTTACAGACTGGAATCTATTCGAGGGGTTTAGGGTGGTTTATATACAGAATAACTTCCCCGGGAGGGAGTTGCAGGCTGAAATCTAATCGAGGGGTTCAGGGTGGTTGTATGCAGAATAACTTCCCCGGGAGGGAGTTACAGGCTGGAATCTAATCGAGGAGTTCGGGGTGGTGTATATGCAGAATATCAGAAACCCCAGGAGGGAGTCACAGACTGGAATCTAATCAAGTGGTTCGGGGTGGTTTATATACAGAATAACAGATACCCTGGGAGGGAGTTACAGACTGGAATCTAATCGAGGGGTTCGGGGTGGTTTATATACAGAATAACAGATACCCTGGGCGGGAAATACAGACTGGAATCTAATCGAGGGGTTCGGGGTGGTTTATATACAGAATAACAGATACCCTGGGCGGGAGTTAATGACTGGAATCTAATCGAGGGGTTCGGGGTGGTTTAAATACAGAATAACAGATACCTGGGTGTGAGTTACAGTGAGGAATCTAATCGAGGGGTTCAGGGTGGTTTATATACAGAATAACTTCCCCGGGAGGGAGTTGCAGGCTGGAATCTAATCGAGGGGTTCGGGGTGGTTTATATACAGAATAACAGATACCCTGGCCGGGAGTTACTGACTGGAATCTAATCGAGGGGTTCGGGGTGGTTTAAATACAGAATAACATCCCCGGGAGGGAGTTGCAGGCTGGAATCTAATCGAGGGGTTCAGGGTGGTTTATATACAGAATAACAGATACCCTGGGAGGGAGTTACAGACTGGAAGCTAATCGAGGGGTTCTGGGTGGTTTATATGCAGAATACCAGATACCCAGGAGGGAGTTCCAGACTGGAATCTAATCGAGGTATTCGGGGTGGTTTATGTACAGAATAACAGATACCCCGGGAGTGAGTTACAGACTGGAATCTCATCGAGGGGTTCGGCGTGGTTTATATACAGAATAACAGATACCCTGGGAGGGAGTTACAGACTGGAATCTAATCGAGGGGTTCGGCGTGGTTTATATACAGAATAACAGATACCCTGCGCGGGAGTTACAGACTGGAATCTAATCGAGGGGTTCGGCGTGGTTTATATACAGAATAACAGATACCCTGCGCGGGAGTTACAGACTGGAATCTAATCGAGGGGTTCGGCGTGGTTTATATACAGAATAACAGATACCCTGCGCGGGAGTTACAGACTGGAATCTAATCGGGGGGTTCAGGGTGGTTTATATACAGAATAACTTCCCCGGGAGGGAGTTGCAGGCTGGAATCTAATCGAGGGGTTCAGGGTGGTTTACATACAGAATAACAGATTCTCAAGAGGGAGTTACAGACTGGAATCTAATCGAGGGGTTCGGGATGGTTTATATACAGAATAACAGATACCCTGGGAGGGAGTTACAGACTGGAATCTAATCGAGGGGTTCGGCATGGTTTATATACAGAATAACAGATACCCTGGGAGGGAGTTACAGACTGGAATCTAATCGAGGGGTTCGGCGTGGTTTATATACAGAATAACAGATACCCTGCGCGGGAGTTACAGACTGGAATCTAATCGAGGGGTTCGGCGTGGTTTATATACAGAATAACAGATACCCTGCGCGGGAGTTACAGACTGGAATCTAATCGGGAGGTTCAGGGTGGTTTATATACAGAATAACTTCCCCGGGAGGGAGTTGCTGGCTGGAATCTAATCGAGGGGTTCAGGGTGGTTTACATACAGAATAACAGATTCTCAAGAGGGAGTTACAGACTGGAATCTAATCGAGGGGTTCGGGATGGTTTATATACAGAATAACAGATACCTGGGTATGAGTTAGAGACTGGAATGTAATTGAGGGGTTCGGGGTGGTTTATATCCAGAATAATAGATACCAGGGCGGGAGTTACAGGCGTTCATTGAATCGAGGGGTTCAGGGTGGTTTTTTGACAGAATAACAGATACCTGGGTGTGAGTTGCAGACTGGAATCTAATCGAGGGGTTTAGGGTGGTTTATATACAGAATAACAGATACCTGGGTGTGAATGAGAGACTGGAATGTAATCGAGGGGTTCAGGGTGGTTTATGTACAGAATAACAGATACCCGGGAGGCAGTTACAGATTGGAATCGAATCGAGTGGTTTGGGGTGGTTTATGTACAGAATAACAGATACCTGGGTGTGAGTTACAGTGAGGAATCTAGACGAGGGGTTCAGGGTGGTTTATATACAGAATAACAGATACCCAGGAGGGGGTTACACACTGGAATCTAATCGAGCGGTTCAGGGTGGTTTATATACAGAATAACTTCCCCGGGAGGGAGTTGCAGGCTGGAATCTAATCGAGGGTTTTGGGGCTATTTATATACAGAATAACAGAGACCTGGGTGTGAGTTAATGACTGGAATCTAATTAAGGGTTCAGGGTGGTTTGTATACAGAATAACAGATACCCCGGGAGGGAATTCCTGACTGGAATCTAATCGAGGGGTTCAGGGTGGTTTATATACAGAATAACAGATACCCGGGAGGGAGTTCCTGACTGGAATCTAATCGAGGGGTTCGCGGTGGTTTATATACAGAATAACAGATACCCGGGAGGGAGTTACAGACTGGAATCTAATCGAGGGGTTCGGGGTGGTTTATACACAGAATAACAGATACCCAAGAGGGAATGACCGACTGGAATCTAATCGGGGGGTTCAGGGTGGTTAATATACAGAATAACAGATACCCAGGAGGGAGTTACAGACTGGAATCGAATCAAGGGGTTCGGGATGGTTTATATGCAGAATAACAGATACCCCAGGAGGGAGTTACAGACTGGAATGTAATCGAGGGGTTCGGGGTGGTTTGTATACAGAATAACAGATACCCGGGAGGGAGTTACAGACTGGAATCTAATCGAGAGGTTCGGGGAGGTTTATATACAGAATAACAGATACCCGGAAGGGAGTTACAGACTAGAATCCAATCAAGGGGTTCAGGGTGGTTTATATACAGAATAACAGATACCCGAGGAGGGAGTTACAGACTGGAATCTAATCGAGGGGTTCGGCGTGGTTTATGTACTGAATAACAGATGCATTGTTGTGAGTTACAGTGAGGAATCTGATCGAGGGGTTCAGGGTGGTTTATATACAGAATAACAGATACCCAGGAGGGATTTGCAGACTGGCATCAAATCGAGTGGTTCGGGGTGGTTTATATACAGAATAACAGATACCCGGGAGGGAGTTACAGACTGGAATCAAATCGAGGGGTTCGGGGCGGTTTATATACAGAATAACAGATACCCGGGAGGGGGTTACAGACTGGAATCTAATCGAGGGGTACAGTGTGGTTTATATACAGAATAACAGATACCCGGGAGGGAGTTACTGACTGGAATCTAATCGAGGGGTTCGGGGTGGTTTATATACAGAATAACAGATTCTCAAGAGGGAGTTACAGACTGGAATCTAATCGAGGGGTTCGGGGTGGTTTATATACAGAATAACAGATACCTGGGTGTGAATTAGAGACTGGAATGTAATCGAGGGGTTCAGGGTTAATTATATACAGAATAACATATACCCGGGAGGGAGTTACTGACTGGAATCTAATCGAGGGGTTCAGGGTGGTTTATATACAGAATAACCGATACCCGGGAGGGAGTTACTGACTGGAATCTAATCGAGGGGTTCGGGGTGGTTTAGATACAGAATAACAGATTCTCAAGAGGGAGTTACAGACTGGAATCTAATCGAGGGGTTCAGGGTGGTTAATATACAGAATAACAGATACCCGGGAGGGAGTTACAGACTGAAATTTAATCGAGGGGTTCGGGGTGGTTTATATACAGAATAACAGATACTCGGGAGGGGGTTACAGACTGGAATCTAATCGAGGGGTACAGTGTGGTTTCTATACAGAATAACAGATACCTGAGGGGGAGTTACAGACTGGAATCTAATCGAGGGGTTCGGGTTGGTTTATATACAGAATAACAGATACCCAGGAGGGAGTTACAGACTGGAATCTAATCAAGGGGTTCGGTGTGGTTTATATACAGAATAACAGATACCCCGGGAGGGAGTTACAGACTGGAATCTAATCGAGGGGTTCTGGGTGGTTTTCTACAGAATAACAGATACCCGGGAGGGAGTGCACAGACTGGAATCTAATCGAGGGTTTCAGGGTGGTTTATATACAGAATAACAGATACCCCGGGTGGGAGTTACAGACTGGAATCTAATCGAGGGGTTCAGGGTGGTTTATATACAGAATAATAGATACCAGGGAGGGAGTTACAGACTGGAATGTTATCGAGGGGTTCGGGGTGGTTTATGTACTGAATAACCTATACCCAGGAGGAGGGAGTTACAGACTGGAATCTAATCGAGGGGTTCGGGATGGGGTTTATATACTGAATAACAGATACCCGGGAGGGAGTTACAGACTGGAATCTAATCGAGGGGTTCAGGGTGGTTTATATACAGAATAACAGATACCCCGGGAGGGAGTTACAGACTGGAATCTAATCGAGGGGTTCAGGGTGGTTTATATACAGAATAATAGATACCAGGGAGGGAGTTACAGACTGGAATCTAATCGAGGGGTTCAGGGTGGTTTATGTACTGAATAACCTATACCCAGGAGGAGGGAGTTACAGACTGGAATCTAATCGAGGGGTTCAGGCTGGTTTATATACAGAATAACAGATACCCGGGAGGGAGTTACAGACTGGAATTTAACAGCGGAATGACGTTTGGTTGTGTCTGTAAGTTGTGAACGATTCGACATGAAGTTGTGGGTTTCTGTCACCTGAAGGTTTTGCCCTTTCATTTCTCTCTCGTTTCTTCCTTCTGTTGCCCGATATCACACTCTCCCCATCCAACTGTCGTCCTGGTGCAATCTCATTCTCTGTACCTTTCCTCCACACGTCCTTCATTCTGTCTCTCTCCACCCACCACTCTGTGGCTGTCTCTCTCCCTCCTCTTTGGCTGTCTCTTCACTTTCACTGTCTGTCACCCTCTCACACACTCGCTCTATGTCTTTTTCTCCATCTCGCTCTCTCTCTGTAACTCCCGCACACCCGCTCTGTGTATCACTCCACCCTGCCCCCGTCTCTGTATCTCACTCCCTCTGTAATACTGTTGGTCTCTTCCTTTCTGTCTCGCATTTCCCACCTCCCCCACTTTTACTCTCTGCCTCATCCTACTCCTTACCCCTACACCCTCAGCTCTACGGGGACCGGACATTACGCGTTGATATCGCAGAAGGGCGGAGACAGGAGCGAGGCGGCTTTGGCCGAGGAGGAGATCGAGGTGAGTCAGACAATTGTAGCTTCACAGAGACGGGGAACTGTGCACAGTGCTCCCGGCGTGGGTCTGACTGAGGGATACAGAGACGGGGAACTGTGTACGGTGCTCCCGGTGTGGGTCTGACTGAGGGATACAGAGACGGGGAACTGTGTACGGTGCTCCCGGTGTGGGTCTGACTGAGGGATACAGAGACGGGGAACTGTGTACGGTGCTCCCGGTGTGGGTCTGACTGAGGGACACAGAGACGGGGAACTGTGCACGGTGCTCCCGGTGTGGGTCTGACTGAGGGATACAGAGACGGGGAACTGTGCACGGTGCTCCCGGTGTGGGTCTGACTGAGGGACACAGAGACGGGGAACTGTGCACGGTGCTCCCGGTGTGGGTCTGACTGAGGGACACAGAGACGGGGAACTGTGTATGGTGCTCCCGGTGTGGGTCTGACTGAGGGACACAGAGACGGGGAACTGTGCACGGTGCTCCCGGTGTGGGTCTGACTGAGGGAACATGGTCTGTGGTTTACAATGTGATCTGTAATGGGTTATGTTGTCTATGTGCAGATGGGAGTATTGGAATTTTTAGTTGGTCCCTCGTGTTTGGTCATGCCAAATATTGTTCAACATTTGGAATGTGCAAGGAACCAGTCTTGAAGTGTCATTCCAGAGGGATTGTCATCGTCAATCCCCTTTCCCGGAGTGT
>NC_092777.1:10630734-10660943 GCF_047496795.1 Chiloscyllium punctatum
CCCCCCTCCCTATCTCTGTAACCCCCTACACCCCCTCCCTATCTCTGTAACCCCCCACACCCCCTCCCTATCTCTGTAACCTCCCCCTACACCCCCTCCCTATCTCTGTAACCTCCCTCTACACCCCTCCCTATCTCTGTAACCCCCCACACCCCCTCCCTATCTCTGTAACCCCCTACACCCCCCTCCCTGTCTCTGTAACCCCCCTACACCCCCTCCCTATCTCTGTAACCCCCTACACCCCCCTCCCTATCTCTGTAACCCCCTACACTCCCCTCCCTATCTCTGTAACCCCCTACACCCCCTCCCTATCTCTGTGACCCCCCTACACCCCCCTCCCTATCCCTGTAACCCCCCTACACACCCTCCCTATCCCTGTAACCCCCTACACCCCCCTCCCTATCTCTGTAACCCCCTACACTCCCCTCCCTATCTCTGTAACCCCCCTACACCCCCTCCCTATCTCTGTAACCCCCTACACTCCCCTCCCGATCTCTGTAACCCCCCTACACCCCCTCCCTATCTCTGTAACCCCCTACACCCCCTCCCTGCCTCTGTAACCCCCTACATCCCCTCCCTATCTCTGTAACCCCCTACACCCCCTCCCTATCTCTGTAACCTCCCCCTACACCCCCTCCCTATCTCTGTAACCCCCTACACCCCCCCTCCCTATCTCTGTAACCCCCTACACCCCCTCCCTATCTCTGTAACTCCCCTACACCCCCTCCCTATCTCTGTAACCCCCCTACACCCCCTCCCTATCTCTGTAACCCCCCTACACCCCCTCCCTATCTCTGTAATCCCCTTACACCCCCCTCCTATCTCTGTAACCCCCTACACCCCCTCCCTATCTCTGTAACCCCCTACACCCCCTCCCTATCTCTGTAACCCCCTACACCCCCCTCCCTATCTCTGTAACTCCCTACACCCCCGCCCTATCTCTGTAACCCCCTACACCCCCTCCCTATCTCTGTAACCCCCTACCCCCCCTCCCTATCTCTGTAACCCCCTACACCCCCTCCTATCTCTGTAACCCCCTACACCCCCTCCCTATCTCTGTAACCCCCTACACCCCCCTCCCTATCTCTGTAACCCCCTACACCCCCGCCCTATCTCTGTAACCCCCTCCCCCCCTCCCTATCTCTGTAACCCCCTACACCCCCTCCCTATCTCTGTAACCCCCTACACCCCCCTCCCTGTCTCTGTAACCCCTACACCCCCTCCTATCTCTGTAACCCCCCTACACCCCCCTCCCTATCTCTGTAACCCCCCTACACCCCTCCCGATCTCTGTAACCCCCTACACCCCCTCCCTATCTCTGTAATCCCCTACACCCCCCTCCTATCTCTGTAACCCCCTACACCCCCTCCCTATCTCTGTAACCCCCCCTACACCCCCTCCCTATCTGTGTAACCCCCTACACCCCTCCCTATCTCTGTAACCTCCCCCTACAACCCCCTCCCTATCTCTGTAACCCACTAAACCCCCTCCCTATCTCTGTAACCCCCCTATACCCCCTCCCTATCTCTGTAACCCCCTACACCCCCTCCCTATCTCTGTAACCCCCTACACCCCCTCCCTATCTCTGTAACCCCCCTACACCCCCTCCCTATCCCTGTAACCCCTACACCCCCTCCCTATCTCTGTAACCCCCCTATACCCCCTCCCTATCTCTGTAACCCCTACACCCCTCCCTATCTCTGTAACCTCCCCTACACCCCCTCCCTATCCCTGTAACCCCCTACACCCCCTCCCTATCTCTGTAACCCCCCCTACACCCCCTCCCTATCTCTGTAACCCCCCTCCACCCCCTCCCTATCTCTGTAACCCCCCTCCACCCCTCCCTATCTCTGTAACCCCCCCTACACCCCTCCCTATCTCTGTAACCCCCCCTACACCCCCTCCCTATCTCTGTAACCCCCTCCACCCCCTCCCTATCTCTGTAACCCCCTCCACCCCCTCCCTATCTCTGTAACCCCCCTACACCCCCTCCCTATCTCTGTAACCCCCTACACCCCCTCCCTATCTCTGTAACCCCCCCTCACCCCCTCCCTATCTCTGTAACCCCCCCTCCACCCCCTCCCTATCTCTGTAACCCCCTACACCCCCTCCCTATCTCTGTAACCCCCCTACACCCCCCTCCCTATCTCTGTAACCTCCCCCCTACACCCCCTCCCTATCTCTGTAACCTCCCCCTACACCCCCCTCCCTACCTCTGTAACCCCCTACACCCCCTCCCTATCTCTGTAACCCCCTACACCCCCTCCCTATCTCTTTAACCCCCCGACACCCCTCTCCCTGTCCCTGTAACCCCCTCTGGTCCCCTGACCTGATAGTGAATGCGGGTTTTTGATGCACTGATTGTATTTTTTCAAAGTCTTTATTCAGAAATCAGTCAGTTTACAGATATCTCCCTGAGAGAGAGAGGGGACTGAGAGACACCAGTCAGTGTACAGATATCTCCCGGAGAGAGAGAGGGGACTGAGAGACACCAGTCAGTGTACAGATATCTCCCTGAGAGAGAGAGAGGGGACTGAGAGACGCCAGTCCGTGTACAGATATCTCCCTGAGAGAGAGGGGACTGAGAGACACCAGTCAGTGTACAGATATCTCCCTGAGAGAGAGGGGGGACTGAGAGACACCAGTCAGTGTACAGATATCTCCCTGAGAGAGAGGGGACTGAGAGACACCAGTCAGTGTACAGATATCTCCCTGAGAGAGAGGAGGCTGAGAAACAGCAGTCAGTGTACAGATATCTCCCTGAGAGAGGGGAGACTGAGAGACACCAGTCAGTGTACAGATATCTCCCTGAGAGAGAGAGGGGGGACTGAGGGACACCAGTCAGTGTACAGATATCTCCCTGAGAGAGAGAGAGAGGGGGGACTGAGAGACACCAGTCAGTGTACAGATATCTCCCTGAGAGAGAGGGGACTGAGAGACACCAGTCAGTGCACAGATATCTCCCTGAGAGAGAAAGGGGGGACTGAGAGACACCAGTCAGTGTACAGATATCTCCCTGAGAGAGAGAGGGGGGACTGAGAGATACCAGTCAGTGTACAGATATCTCCCTGAGAGAGAGAGAGGGGACTGAGAGACACCAGTCAGTGTACAGATATCTCCCTGAGAGAGAGAGAGGGGACTGAGAGACACCAGTCAGTGTACAGATATCTCCCTGAGAGAGAGAGAGGGGACTGAGAGACACCAGTCAGTGTACAGATAGCTCCCTGAGAGAGAGAGAGGGGGGACTGAGAGACACCAGTCAGTGTACAGATATCTCCCTGAGAGAGAGGGGACTGAGAGACACCAGTCAGTGTACAGATATCTCCCTGAGAGAGAGAGGGGGGACTGAGAGACACCAGTCAGTGTACAGATATCTCCGTGAGAGAGAGGGGGGACTGAGAGACACCAGTCAGTGTACAGATATCTCCCTGAGAGAGAGAGGACTGAGAGACACCAGTCAGTGTACAGATATCTCCCTGAGAGAGAGGGGACTGAGAGACACCAGTCAGTGGACAGATATCTCCCTGAGAGAGAGGGGACTGAGAGACACCAGTCAGTGTACAGAAAACTCCCTGAGAGAGTGAGAGGGGACTGAGAGACACCAGTCAGTGTACAGATATCTCCCTGAGAGAGAGAGGGCGGACTGAGAGACACCAGTCAGTGTACAGATATCTCCCTGAGAGAGAGAGAGGGGACTGAGAGACAGCAGTCAGTGTACAGATATCTCCCTGAGAGAGAGAGAGGGAGGACTGAGAGACACCAGTCAGTGTACAGAGATCTCCCTGAGAGAGAGAGGGGGGACTGAGAGACAGCAGTCAGTGTACAGATATCTCACTGAGAGGGAGAGAGGGGACTGAGAGACACCAGTCAGTGTACAGATATCTCCCTGAGAGAGAGGGGACTGAGAGACACCAGTCAGTGTACAGATATCTCCCTGAGAGAGAGAGGGGGGACTGAGAGACACCAGTCAGTGTACAGATATCTCCCTGAGAGAGAGGGGACTGAGAGACACCAGTCAGTGGACAGATATCTCCCTGAGAGAGGAGGGACTGAGAGACACCAGTCAGTGTACAGATATCTCCCTGAGAGAGAGAGAGGGGACTGAGAGACACCAGTCAGTGTACAGATATCTCCCTGAGAGAGAGGGGGGACTGAGAGACACCAGTCAGTGTGCAGATATCTCCCTGAGAGAGAGAGATGGGACTGAGAGACACCAGTCAGTGTACAGATATCTCCCTGAGAGAGAGAGGGGACTGAGAGACACCAGTCAGTGTACAGATATCTCCCTGAGAGAGAGAGAGAGGGGGGACTGAGAGACACCAGTCAGTGTACAGATATCTCCCTGAGAGAGAGAGGGGACTGAGAGACACCAGTCAGTGTACAGATATCTCCCTGAGAGAGAGAGAGGGGACTGAGAGACACCAGTCAGTGTACAGATATCTCCCTGAGAGAGAGAGAGGGGACTGAGAGACACCAGTCAGTGTACAGATATCTCCCTGAGAGAGAGAGGGGACTGAGCGACACCAGTCAGTGTACAGATATCTCCCTGAGAGAGAGAGGGGACTGAGAGACACCAGTCAGTGTACAGATATCTCCCTGAGAGAGAGAGATGGGACTGAGAGACACCAGTCAGTGTACAGATATCTCCCTGAGAGAGAGAGAGAGGGGATTGAGGGACACCAGTCAGTGTACAGATATCTCCCTGAGAGAGAGAGGGGACTGAGAGACACCAGTCAGTGTACAGATACCTCCCTGAGATAGAGAGGGGACAGAGAGACACCAGTCAGTGGACAGATATCTCCCTGAGAGAGGGGACTGAGAGACACCAGTCAGTGTACAGATATCTCCCTGAGAGAGTGAGAGGGGACTGAGAGACACCAGTCAGTGTACAGATATCTCACTGAGAGAGAGAGGGGGGACTGAGAGACACCAGTCAGTGTACAGATATCTCCCTGAGAGAGAGAGAGGGGACTGAGAGACACCAGTCATTGTACAGATATCTCCCTGAGAGGGACATAGGGATCTGAGAGACACCAGTCAGTGTACAGATATCTCCCTGAGAGAGTGAGAGGGGACTGAGAGACACCAGTCTGTGTACAGATATCACCCTGAGAGAGTGAGAGGGGACTGAGAGACACCAGTCAGTGTACAGATATCTCACTGAGAGAGAGAGAGGGGACTGAGAGACACCAGTCAGTGTACAGATATCTCCCTGAGAGAGAGAGATGGGACTGAGAGACACCAGTCAGTGTACAGATATCTCCCTGAGAGAGAGAGAGGGGACTGAGAGACACCAGTCAGTGTACAGATATCTCCCTGAGAGAGAGAGAGGGGACTGAGAGACACCAGTTAGTGTACACATATCTCCCTGAGAGACAGGGGGGGACTGAGAGACACCAGTCAGTGTACAGATATCTCCCCGAGAGAGAGAGAGAGGACTGAGAGACACCAGTCAGTGTACAGATATCTCCCTGAGAGAGAGGAGACTGAGAGACACCAGTCAGTGTACAGATATCTCCCTGAGAGAGAGAGGGGACTGAGAGATACCAGTCAGTGTACAGATATCTCCCTGAGAGAGAGAGAGGGGACTGAGAGACACCAGTCAGTGTACAGATATCTCCCTAAGAGAGAGAGAGGGGACTGAGAGACACCAGTCAGTGTATAGATATCTCCCTGAGAGAGAGAGAGGACTGAGAGACACCAGTCAGTGTACAGATATCTCCCTGAGAGAGGGGACTGAGAGACACCAGTCAGTGTACAGATATCTCCCTGAGAGAGTGAGAGGGGACTGAGAGACACCAGTCAGTGTACAGATATCTCCCTGAGAGAGAGGGGTCTGAGAGACACCAGTCAGTGTACAGATATCTCCCTGAGAGAGAGAGAGGGGACTGAGAGACACCAGTCAGTGTACAGATATCTCCCTGAGAGAGGGGGGACTGAGAGACACCAGTCAGTGTACAGATATCTCCCTGAGAGAGAGGGGACTGAGAGACACCAGTGAGTGTACAGATATCTCCCTGAGAGAGAGAGGGGACTCAGAGACACCAGTGAGTGTACAGATATCTCCCTGAGAGAGAGAGGGGACTGAGAGACACCAGTCAGTGTACAGATATCTCCCTGAGAGAGAGAGGGAGGACTGAGAGACACCAGTCAGTGTACAGATATCTCCCTGAGAGAGACAGGGGACTGAGAGACACCAGTCAGTGTACAGATATCTTCCTGAGAGAGAGAGGGGACTGAGAGACACCAGTCAGTGTACAGATATCTCCCTGAGAGAGAGAGGGGACTGAGAGACACCAGTCAGTGTACAGATATCTCCCTGAGAGAGGGGGGACTGAGAGACACCAGTCAGTGTACAGATATCTCCCTGAGTGAGAGAGAGAGGGGACTGAGAGACACCAGTCAGTGTACAGATATCTCCCTGAGAGAGAGGGGACTGAGAGACACCAGTCAGTGTACAGATATCTCCGTGAGAGAGAGGGGACTGAGAGACACCAGTCAGTGTACAGATATCTCCCTGAGAGAGAGGGGACTGAGAGACACCAGTCAGTGTACAGATATCTCCCTGAGAGAGAGAGAGAGAACTGAGAGACACCAGTCAGTGTACAGATATCTCCCTGAGAGAGGGGGGGGGGACTGAGAGACACCAGTCAGTGTACAGATATCTCCCTGAGAGAGAGGGGGGACTGAGAGACACCAGTCAGTGTACAGATATCTCCCTGAGAGAGGGGGGACTGAGAGACACCAGTCAGTGTACAGATATCTCCCTGAGAGAGTGAGAGAGAGATGGGGTGGACCATCATAACACTGTGTAGTTCCAGAGATGACGATAAGTTCACTGCAGAGTATGGGTGTTCTCCAATCCAGTCCCTAAGGAATCCCGTCTCCACAGGGATTTATTATCCATTGTTTTGTGTTCCTTCCTTCCAGTTCGGTGTCAGTTCGGACAAATATTTTCGTAATCGTTTTCATCGGCGATCACCACTGAGATGGATACAAGAGTGACATTTAGATCAGATTACTTACAGTGTGGAAACAGGCCCTTCGGCCCAACAAGTCCACACCGCCCCGCCGAAGCGTAACCCACCCATACCCCTATATCTACACCTACATCTACATCTACATCTACCCCTTACCTAACACTACGGGCAATTTAGCATGGCCAATTCACCTGACCTGCACATCTTTGGACTGTGGGAGGAAACCGGAGCACCCGGAGGAAACCCACGCAGACACGGGGAGAATGTGCAAACTCCACACAGTCAGTCGCCTGAGGCGGGAATTGAACCCGGATCTCTGGCGCTGTGAGGCAGCAGTGCTAACCACTGTGCCACCGTGCCGCCGAGAGGGACACGGGGGTAGGGGACAGAACTGTGTACGGTGCTCCCGGTGTGGGTCTGACTGAGGGATACAGAGATGGGGAACTGTGCACGGTGCTCCCGGTGTGGGTCTGACCGAGGGATACAGAGACAGGGAACTGTGCACGGTGCTCCCGGTGTGGGTCTGACTGAGGGATACAGAGACGGGGAACTGTGCACGGTGCTCCCGGTGTGGGACTGACTGAGGGACACAGAGACGGGGAACTGTGCACAGTGCTCCCGGTGTGGGTCTGACTGAGGGACACAGAGACGGGGAACTGTGTACGGTGCTCCCGGTGTGGGTCTGACCGAGGGACACAGAGACGGGGAACTGTGCACGGTGCTCCCGGTGTGGGTCTGACTGAGGGACACAGAGACGGGGAACTGTGCACGGTGCTCCCGGTGTGGGTCTGACTGAGGGACACAGAGACGGGGAACTGTGCACGGTGCTCCCGGTGTGGGTCTGACCGAGGGACACAGAGACGGGGAACTGTGCACGGTGCTCCCGGTGTGGGTCTGACTGAGGGACACAGAGACGGGGAACTGTGCACGGTGCTCCCGGTGTGGGTCTGACTGAGGGAAACAGAGACGGGGAACTGTGCACGGTGCTCCCGGTGTGGGTCTGACTGAGGGACACAGAGACGGGGAACTGTGCACGGTGCTCCCGGTGTGGGTCTGACTGAGGGATACAGAGACGGGGAACTGTGCACGGTGCTCCCGGTGTGGGTCTGACCGAGGGATACAGAGACGGGGAACTGTGTATGGTGCTCCCGGTGTGGGTCTGACTGAGGGACACAGAGACGGGGAACTGTGCACGGTGCTCCCGGTGTGGGTCTGACCGAGGGACACAGAGACGGGGAACTGTGCACGGTGCTCCCGGTGTGGGTCTGACCGAGGGACACAGAGACGGGGAACTGTGCACGGTGCTCCCGGTGTGGGTCTGACCGAGGGACACCGAGACGGGGAACTGTGCACGGTGCTCCCGGTGTGGGTCTGACCGAGGGACACAGAGACGGGGAACTGTGCACGGTGCTCCCGGTGTGGGTCTGACCGAGGGACACAGAGACGGGGAACTGTGCACGGTGCTCCCGGTATGGGTCTGACTGAGGGACACAGAGACAGGGAACTGTGCACGGTGCTCCCGGTGTGGGTCTGACCGAGGGACACAGAGACGGGGAACTGTGCACGGTGCTCCCGGTGTGGGTCTGACTGAGGGACACAGAGACGGGGAACTGTGCACGGTGCTCCCGGTGTGGGTCTGACTGAGGGACACAGAGACGGGGAACTGTGCACGGTGCTCCCGGTGTGGGTCTGACCGAGGGACACCGAGACGGGGAACTGTGCACGGTGCTCCCGGTGTGGGTCTGACTGAGGGACACAGAGACGGGGAACTGTGCACGGTGCTCCCGGTGTGGGTCTGACTGAGGGACACAGAGACGGGGAACTGTGCACGGTGCTCCCGGTGTGGGTCTGACTGAGGGACACAGAGACGGGGAACTGTGCACGGTGCTCCCGGTGTGGGTCTGACGGAGGGATACAGAGACGGGGAACTGTGCACGGTGCTCCCGGTGTGGGTCTGACTGAGGGATACAGAGACGGGGAACTGTGCACGGTGCTCCCGGTGTGGGTCTGACCGAGGGACACAGAGACGGGGAACTGTGCACGGTGCTCCCGGTGTGGGTCTGACTGAGGGATACAGAGACGGGGAACTGTGCACGGTGCTCCCGGTGTGGGTCTGACCGTGGGATACAGAGACGGGGAACTGTGCACGGTGCTCCCGGTGTGGGTCTGACTGAGGGATACACAGAGACGGGGAACTGTGCACGGTGCTCCCGGTGTGGGTCTGACCGAGGGACACAGAGACGGGGAACTGTGCACGGTGCTCCCGGTGTGGGTCTGACCGAGGGACACAGAGACGGGGAACTGTGCACGGTGCTCCCGGTGTGGGTCTGACCGAGGGATACAGAGACGGGGAACTGTGCACGGTGCTCCCGGTGTGGGTCTGACTGAGGGACACAGAGACGGGGAACTGTGCACGGTGCTCCCGGTGTGGGTCTGACTGAGGGAGACAGAGACGGGGAACTGTGCACGGTTCTCCCGGCGTGGGTCTGACTGAGGGATACAGAGACGGCGAACTGTGCACGGTGCTCCCGGTGTGGGTCTGACCGAGGGACACAGAGACGGGGAACTGTGCACGGTGCTCCCGGTGTGGGTCTGACCGAGGGATACAGAGACGGGGAACTGTGCACGGTGCTCCCGGTGTGGGTCTGACCGAGGGATACAGAGACGGGGAACTGTGCACGGTGCTCCCGGTGTGGGTCTGACCGAGGGATACAGAGACGGGGAACTGTGCACGGTGCTCCCGGTGTGGGTCTGACCGAGGGATACAGAGACGGGGAACTGTGCACGGTGCTCCCGGTGTGGGTCTGACTGAGGGACACAGAGACGGGGAACTGTGCACGGTGCTCCCGGTGTGGGTCTGACCGAGGGATACAGAGATGGGGAACTGTCCACGGTGCTCCCGGTGTGGGTCTGACCGAGGGATACAGAGACGGGGAACTGTGCACGGTGCTCCCGGTGTGGGTCTGACTGAGGGACACAGAGACGGGGAACTGTGCACGGTGCTCCCGGTGTGGGTCTGACTGAGGGACACAGAGACGGGGAACTGTGCACGGTGCTCCCGGTGTGGGTCTGACTGAGGGGCACAGAGACGGGGAACTGTGCACGGTGCTCCCGGTGTGGGTCTGACCGAGGGACACAGAGACGGGGAACTGTGCACGGTGCTCCCGGTGTGGGTCTGACCGAGGGATATAGAGACGGGGAACTGTGCACGGTGCTCCCGGTGTGGGTCTGACTGAGGGACACAGAGACGGGGAACTGTGCACGGTGCTCCCGGTGAGGGTCTGACTGAGGGAGTGGTGTCCGTGTGTGATGGGAATATGTGACTCACTCGTCTCACGAATAGCTGTCACGCTCGGGAGATTTTCGTAAGATCCAAGATCCTGATCCTGATGGATCACTTCGAGGTCACTGCTTCCTGTTGGTAACACCTCACTGTAACAGAGAGAGATACAGAGTAAAGCTCCCTCTACACTGTCCCCCCCATCAAACACTCCCAGGGACAGGGACAGCACGGGGTTAGATACAGAGTAAAGCTCCCTCTACACTGTCCCCTCATCAAACACTCCCAGGGACAGGGACAGCACGGGGTTAGATACAGGGTGTCGGAATGTCGGAATAAGAAGGGGAGTCCCGGAGCCGGTAGCTCCGAGAGACAGACATCCCGTCTGGATCGACAGAACCCATCCCGATGGATTGAGGACAGATTGGGGCCAGGAGAGTATTCCTGGCTGTGTCCGGGACTGTCCTGATCACAACGGGATGGGAGGGATTTGTGGTTCGGGGATCGGATGCAGTTTTATCCGGATGTCTGCAAGGCACCGGAGAATCCGAGGATCACCACAGTGTGTTCCCAACAGGATGACAGATCCTGCTCCCCACAGCCAGGCACCGGGAGAATGGTCTGGGACCTGGGACCTGGGACCTGGGATAGGGACAGACACAGGGTCAGTGCCTGGGGGATGGATTCAAGGCTCCATCTCCCGCACACACTCACTCTCACACTCACTCTCACACTCACTCTCTCACACTCACTCTCACACTCTCTCTCACACACTCTCCCTCTCTCTCACACACACGCACACACACTCACTCTCTCACACTCACTCTCTCTCACACTCTCTCTCACACACACTCTCTCTCTCACACGCTCTCTCTCACACTCACTCTCTCACACACACGTACACACACTCTCTCACACACACTCTGTCTCACACACGCTCTCTCTCACACACGCTCTCTCACACTCTCTCACACACACTCTCTCTCTCACACACACTCTCTCTCACACACACACTCTCTCTCACACACTCACACGCTCTCTCACACACACTCTCTCTCTCACACACTCACACGCTCTCTCACACACACTCTCTCTCTCACACACACTCTCTCTCACACACGCTCTCTCTCACACTCACTCTCACACTCACTCTCTCACACTCACTCTCTCTCACACACACGCACACACACACACTCTCTCTCTCACACACTCTCTCTCTCACACTCACTCTCTCACACTCACTCTCTCACACTCACTCTCTCTCACACGCACGCACACACACTCTCTCACACACACTCTCTCACACACACTCTCTCTCTCACACACTCTCTCTCTCACACACTCACACACTCTCTCACACACACTCTCTCTCTCACACACACTCTCTCTCTCACACACACTCTCTCTCACACACGCTCTCTCTCACACACGCTCTCTCACACTCTCTCACACACACTCTCTCTAACACACACTCTCTCTCTCACACGCTCTCTCTCACACTCACTCTCTCACACTCACTCTCTCTCACACACACGCACACACTCTCTCACACACACTCTCTCTCACACACGCTCTCTCTCACACACGCTCTCTCACACACACTCTCTCTCACACACACACTCTCTCTCTCACACACACTCTCTCTCTCACACACACTCTCTCTCTCACACACTCACACGCTCTCTCACACTCGCTCTCTCTCACAGACGCTCTCTCACACACACTTGCTCTCTCACACACGCTCTCTCACACACACTCTCTCTCTCACACACACTCTCTCTCTCACACACACTCTCTCTCTCACACACACACTCTCTCTCACACACACTTGCTCTCTCACACTCTCTCTCTCACACACACTCTCTCTCTCACACACACTCTCTCTCTCACACGCTCTCTCTCCCACTCTCTCTCACACACTCTCTCTCACACTCACTCTCTCTCACACTCACTCGCTCTCACACACACTCGCTCTCTCACACACACACACTGTCTCTCACACACTCTGTCACACACTCTCTCTCTCAGGAATAGTTAATGGGGTGTGAGTGTTATGTGGAGAGGGAGTGGGGAGTCGGAGTCCGTGCTGACCCAGATATCCCGAACCTAACCCAGTCCCCGTTTGCCAGCACTTGGCCCCCTCTCCCTCTAAACCCTTCCTGTTCCCCTCCCCATCCACCTTTTCAATGTTGGCACTGCCCCAGCCCCCCACCCCTTCCTCTGGCAGCTCGTCCCACACACCCACCACCCTCTGGGGGGGAGAAAGGTTACCCCTTTTCAATCTTTCCCCTCTCCCCGTCTACTTCAGGACCCTCCCCCACCCCAGGGGGAAAAGACCTTGTCTATTTACCCTCTCCATGTCCCCCCCCCCCATGATGTTATAAACCTCTATAAGGTCACCCCCTCAGTCTCCCCCCACCCCAGGGGGAAAAGACCTTGTCTATTTACCCTCTCCATGTCCCCCCCCCATGATGTTATAAACCTCTATAAGGTCACCCCCTCAGTCTCCCCCCACCCCAGGGGGAAAAGACCTTGTCTATTTACCCTCTCCATGTCCCCCCCCCCCCATGATGTTATAAACCTCTATAAGGTCACCCCCTCAGTCTCCCCCCACCCCAGGGGGAAAAGACCTTGTCTATTTACCCTCTCCATGTCCCCCCCCCCCCATGATGTTATAAACCTCTATAAGATCACCCCCTCAGTCTCCCCCCACCCCAGGGGGGAAAAGACCTTGTCTATTTACCCTCTCCATGTCCCCCCCCATGATGTTATAAACCTCTATAAGATCCCCCCCTCACCCTCCGACGCTCCGGGGAAAACAGCCCCAGCCTCTCCCTGTAGCTCCGACCCTCCAACACCCTCGTACATCTTTTCCGAACCCTCTCCCAACATCCTTCCTGTCGCGGGGAGACGGGAATCGCACACAGTATTCCCAAAGTGGCCTCACCAATACAGCTTCAACATGACCCTCCCAACTCCCTGTACTCAATACTCTGACCCATAAAGGGAAGCAGACCCAACGCTGCCTTCACTATCCTATCGACCTGTGACTCCACTTTCAAGGAGCTATGAACCTGCAACTCCAAGGTCTCTTTGTTCAGCGGGAAGAGGCAGAGAATTGATGTGGGGAATGAGGGAACGCCCAGAGTTTACGATAATCAGGAGAACCACCAGACATTAGCGGAAATAATCACAGGAAAGGCCACAAAATACTCACATATAGCTTCCATTCTCGAAGTCTGTCCCTAGGCAAAAGGACAGAGACTGATATCAATTTCCAAACTAATCCCACTGTCCCCCCGCTCTCTCTCCCCATAGCCCTGTATCAGTCCCCAAACTAATCCCACTGTCCCTGCTCTCTCTCCCCATAGCCCTGTATCAGTCCCCAAACTAATCCCACTGTCCCCCCGCTCTCTCTCCCCATCGCCCTGTATCAGTCCCCAAACTAATCCCACTGTCCCCCCGCTCTCTCTCCCCATGGCCCTGTATCAGTCCCCAAACTAATCCCACTGTCCCCCCGCTCTCTCTCCCCATGGCCCTGTATCAGTCCCCAAACTAATCCCACTGTCCCCCCGCTCTCTCTCCCCATAGCCCTGTATCAGTCCCCAAACTAATCCCACTGTCCCCCCGCTCTCTCTCCCCATCGCCCTGTATCAGTCCCCAAACTAATCCCACTGTCCCCCCGCTCTCTCTCCCCATGGCCCTGTATCAGTCCCCAAACTAATCCCACTGTCCCCCCGCTCTCTCTCCCCATGGCCCTGTATCAGTCCCCAAACTAATCCCACTGTCCCCCTGCTCTCTCCCCATGGCCCTGTATCAGTCCCCAAACTAACCCCACTGTCCCCCCGCGCTCTCCCCATAGCCCTGTATCAGTCCCCAAACTAATCCCACTGTCCCCCCGCTCTCTCTCCCCATAGCCCTGTATCAGTCCCCAAACTAATCCCACTGTCCCCGCTCTCTCTCCCCATGGCCCTGTATCAGTCCCCAAACTAATCCCACTGTCCCCCCGCTCTCTCCCCATCGCCCTGTATCAGTCCCCAAACTAATCCCACTGTCCCCACTCTCTCTCCCCATAGCCCTGTATCAGTCCCCAAACTAATCCCACTGTCCCCCCGCTCTCTCCACATAGCCCTGTATCAGTCCCCAAACTAATCCCACTGTCCCCCCGCTCTCTCTCCCCATAGCCCTGTATCACTCCCCAAACTAATCCCACTGTCCCCCCGCTCTCTCTCCCCATGGCCCTGTATCAGTCCCCAAACTAATCCCACTGTCCCCGCTCTCTCTCCCCATGGCCCTGTATCAGTCCCCAAACTAATCCCACTGCCCCGCTCTCTCTCCCCATAGCCCTGTATCAGTCCCCAAACTAATCCCACTGTCCCCGCGCTCTCTCTCCCCATAGCCCTGTATCAGTCCCCAAACTAATCCCACTGTCCCCGCGCTCTCTCTCCCCATAGCCCTGTATCAGTCCCCAAACTAATCCCACTGTCCCCGCGCTCTCTCTCCCCATAGCCCTGTATCAGTCCCCAAACTAACCCCACTGTCCCCCCCGCTCTCTCTCCCCATCGCCCTGTATCAGTCCCCAAACTAATCCCACTGTCCCCCCGCTCTCCCCATAGCCCTGTATCAGTCCCCAAACTAATCCCACTGTCCCCCCACTCTCTCCCCACAGCCCTGTATCAGTCCCCAAACTAATCCCACTGTCCCCCCTCTCTCTCTCCCCATAGCCCTGTATCAGTCCCCAAACTAATCCCACTGTCCCCGCGCTCTCTCTCCCCATAGCCCTGTATCAGTCCCCAAACTAATCCCACTGTCCCCCGGCTCTCTCCCCATAGCCCTGTATCAGTCCCCAAACTAATCCCACTGTTCCCCGCTCTCTCTCCCCATAGCCCTGTATCAGTCCCCAAACTAATCCCACTGTCCCCCCGCTCTCTCTCCCCATAGCCCTGTATCAGTCCCCAAACTAATCCCACTGACCCCCCGCTCTCTCTCCCCATAGCCCTGTATCAGTCCCCAAACTAATCCCACTGTCCCCCCACTCTCTCTCCCCATAGCCCTGTATCAGTCCCCAAAGTAATCCCACTGCCCCCCCCCCGCTCTCTCTCCCCATAGCCCTGTATCAGTCCCCAAACTAATCCCACTGTCCCCCCTCTCTCTCTCCCCATAGCCCTGTATCAGTCCCCAAACTAATCCCACTGTCCCCCCGCTCTCTCTCCCCATAGCCCTGTATCAGTCCCCAAACTAATCCCACTGTCCCCGCTCTCTCTCCCCATAGCCCTGTTTCAGTCCCCAAACTAATCCCACTGTCCCCCCACTCTGTCTCCCCATAGCCCTGTATCAGTCCCCAAACTAATCCCACTGTCCCCCCGCTCTCTCCCCATAGCCCTGTATCAGTCCCCAAACTAATCCCACTATCCCCCCGCTCTCTCCCGATAGCCCTGTATCAGTCCCCAAACTAATCCCACTGACCCCCCGCTCTCTCTCCCCATAGCCCTGTATTGATCCCCAAACTAATCCCACTGACCCCCCGCTCTCTCTCCCCATAGCCCTGTATCGATCCCCAAACTAATCCCACTGTCCCCCGCTCTCTCTCCCCATCGCCCTGTATCAGTCCCCAAACTAATCCCACTGTCCCTGCTCTCTCTCCCCATAGCCCTGTATCAGTCCCCAAACTAATCCCACTGTCCCTGCTCTCTCTCCCCATAGCCCTGTATCTATCCCCAAACTAATCCCACGGTCCCCCCACTCTCTCCCCATAGCCCTGTATCAGTCCCCAAACCAATCCCACTGACCCCCCGCTCTCTCCCCATAGCCCTGTATCAGTCCCCAAACCAATCCCACTGCCCCCCCGCTCGCTCCCTCTGGTTGGTGGGAGCCATTGTGGTTTTACATGATGGCTGCCAGATGGTCATGTGACTCACTCAGGTTAACGTAACTCTCGCGCCCATCATCGTCACCTGCAAGAGACATCAATGATCACATTTCACATTCGGAACGGTGTCTGGAATTTACATTAAACAATATAGAGCGCTCCTGGAATTCTACAGGGATACAGAGACGGGGAACTGTGCACGGTGCTCCCGGTGTGGGTCTGACCGAGGGACACAGAGACGGGGAACTGTGCACGGTGCTCCCGGTGTGGGTCTGACTGAGGGATACAGAGACGGGGAACTGTGCACGGTGCTCCCGGTGTGGGTCTGACCGAGGGACACAGAGACGGGGAACTGTGCACGGTGCTCCCGGTGTGGGTCTGACTGAGGGATACGGAGACGGGGAACTGTGTACGGTGCTCCCGGTGTGGGTCTGACCGAGGGATACAGAGACGGGGAACTGTGCACGGTGCTCCCCGTGTGGGTCTGACTGAGGGACACAGAGACGGGGAACTGTGCACGGTGCTCCCGGTGTGGGTCTGACTGAGGGACACAGAGACAGGGAACTGTGCACGGTGCTCCCGGTGTGGGTCTGACCGAGGGATACAGAGATGGGGAACTGTGCACGGTGCTCCCGGTGTGGGTCTGACTGAGGGATACAGAGACGGGGAACTGTGCACGGTGCTCCCGGTGTGGGTCTGACCGAGGGACACAGAGACGGGGAACTGTGCACGGTGCTCCCGGTGTGGGTCTGACTGAGGGATACACAGAGATGGGGAACTGTGCACGGTGCTCCCGGTGTGGGTCTGACTGAGGGATACAGAGACGGGGGAACTGTGCACAGTGCTCCCGGTGTGGGTCTGACTGAGGGATACAGAGACGGGGAACTGTGCACGGGGCTCCCGGTGTGGGTCTGACCGAGGGATACAGAGACGGGGAACTGTGCACGGTGCTCCCGGTGTGGGTCTGACCGAGGGATACAGAGACGGGGAACTGTGTACGGTGCTCCCGGTGTAGGTCTGACTGAGGGACACAGAGACGGGGAACTGTGTACGGTGCTCCTGGTGTGGGTCTGACCGAGGGACACAGAGATGGGGAACTGTGCACGGTGCTCCCGGTGTGGGTCTGACCAAGGGATACAGAGACGGGGAACTGTGCACGGTGCTCCCGGTGTGGGTCTGACTGAGGGACACAGAGACGGGGAACTGTGCACGGTGCTCCCGGTGTGGGTCTGACTGAGGGACACAGAGACGGGGAACTGTGCACGGTGCTCCCGGTGTGGGTCTGACTGAGGGATACAGAGACGGGGAACTGTGCACGGTGCTCCCGGTTTGGGTCTGACTGAGGGATACAGAGACGGGGAACTGTGCACGGTGCTCCCGGTGTGGGTCTGACCGAGGGACACAGAGACGGGGAACTGTGCACGGTGCTCCCGGTGTGGGTCTGACCGAGGGACACAGAGACGGGGAACTGTGCACGGTGCTCCCGGTGTGGGTCTGACCGAGGGACACAGAGACGGGGAACTGTGTACGGTGCTCCCGGTGTGGGTCTGACCGAGGGATACAGAGACGGGGAACTGTGTATGGTGCTCCCGGTGTGGGACTGACTGAGGGATACAGAGACGGGGAACTGTGCACGGTGCTCCCGGTGTGGGTCTGACTGAGGGATACAGAGACGGGGAACTGTGCACGGTGCTCCCGGTGTGGGTCTGACTGAGGGATACAGAGACGGGGAACTGTGCACGGTGCTCCCGGTGTGGGTCTGACTGAGGGATACAGAGATGGGGAACTGTGTACGGTGCTCCCGGTGTGGGTCTGACTGAGGGACACAGAGACGGGGAACTGTGCACGGTGCTCCCGGTGTGGGTCTGACTGAGGGATACAGAGATGGGGAACTGTGTACGGTGCTCCCGGTGTGGGTCTGACTGAGGGATACAGAGATGGGGAACTGTGTACGGTGCTCCCGGTGTGGGTCTGACTGAGGGATACAGAGACGGGGAACTGGTGACTCTTTAGTGTCCTGTGTGAGTCCCGTATCTGTTTGTGGTAATTCCCTGGAATCGAACCGACCTTGGAAGTATTTGTGGGACTATGAATCGGATGTCCCCAGTGCTGCCCTGTCATACATACCCTGTTGCTGGAGGTCTGTCTCTTGAACCACCTGCCTTCCCATTGCTTGGTTGACCGAGTGAATGCTGTAATAAATACACCATCTCAACCTTCATGCTGCATTTGTATAGCTGCCTACACACAGGGCCAACACCACACTGGACACACTGGCCCCCTCTGAGCTTCGTACTGGGCACACCGAGCACCTCTGCATTCCCATTGGATAGACGGACAGATCACCCACTCCCATTGGATAGACGGACCGATCCCCCACTCCCATTGGATAGACGGACCGATCCCCCACTCCCATTGGATAGACGGACAGATCACCCACTCCCATTGGATAGACGGACCGATCCCCCACTCCCATTGGATAGACGGACCGATCCTGCACTCCCATTGGATAGACGGACCGATCCCCCACTCCCATTGGATAGACGGACCGATCCCCCACTCCCATTGGATAGACGGACAGATCCCCCACTCCCATTGGACAGACGGACCGATCCCCCACTCCCATTGGATAGACGGACCGATCCCCCACTCCCATTGGATAGACGGACCGATCCTGCACTCCCATTGGATAGACGGACCGATCCCCCACTCCCATTGGATAGACGGACCGATCCCGCACTCCCATTGGACAGACGGTCCGATCCCCCACTCCCATTGGACACACGGCCAGATCCCCCACTCCCATTGGATAGACGGACCGATCCCCCACTCCCATTGGACACATGGACAGATCCCCCACTCCCATTGGATAGACGGACCGATCCCCCACTCCCATTGGATAGACGGACCGATTCCCAACTCCCATTGGATAGATGGACCGATCCCCCACTCCCATTGGACAGATGGACCGATCCCCCACTCCAATTGGATAGATGGACTGACCCCCCACTCCCATTGGATAGACGGACCGATCCCCCACTCCCATTGGATAGATGGACCGATCCCCCACTCCCATTGGACAGATGGACCGATCCCCCACTCCCATTGGATAGATGGACCGATCCCCCACTCCAATTGGATAGATGGACCGATCCCCCACTCCAATTGGATAGATGGACTGACCCCCCACTCCCATTGGATAGATGGACCGATGCCCCACTCCCATTGGATAGATGGACCGATCCCCCACTCCCATTGGATAGACGGACCGATCCCCCACTCCCATTGGATAGATGTACCCATCCCCCACTCCCATTGGATAGATGGACCGATCCCCCACTCCCATTGGATAGACGGACGGATCCCCCAATCCCATTGGATAGACGGACCGATCCCCCACTCCCATTGGACACACGGCCAGATCCCCCACTCCCATTGGATAGGTGGACCGATCCCCCACTCCCATTGGATAGATGGACCGATCCCCCACTCCCATTGGATAGACGGACCGATCCCCCACTCCCATTGGATAGATGGACTGACCCCCTCACCCATTGGATAGATGGACCGATCCCCTACTCCCATTGGATAGACGGACCGATCCCCCACTCCCATTGAATAGACGGACCGATCCCCAACTCCCATTGGATAGACGGACCGATCCCCCACTCCCATTGGATAGACGGACCGATCCCCCACTCCCTTTGGATAGACGGACCGCTCCCCAACTCCCAATGGATAGATGGACTGACCCCCTCACTCATCGGATAGATGGACTGATGCCCCACTCCCATTGGATAGATGGACAGATCCCCCACTCCCATTGGACACACGGACAGAACCCCCACTCCCATTGGATAGATGGAACGATCCCCCACTCCCATTGGATAGACGGACCGATCCCCCACTCCCATTGGATAGATGGACTGACCCCCACTCCCATTGGATAGATGGACCGATCCCCCACTCCCATTGGATAGTTGGACTGACCCCCCACTCCCATTGGATAGACGGACCGATCCCCCACTACCTTTGGATAGATGGACCGATCCCCCACTCCCATTGGATAGACGGACCGATTCCCAACTCCCATTGGATAGACGGACCGATCCCCCACTCCCATTGGATAGATGGACTGACCCCCCACTCCCATTGGATAGACGGACCGATCCCCCACTCCCATTGGATAGACGGACCGATCCCCCACTCCCATTGGATAGATGGACCGATTCCCAACTCCCATTGGATAAACTGACCGATCCCCCACTCCAATTGGATAGATGGACTGACCCCCCACTCCCATTGGATAGCCGGACCGATCCCCCACTCCCATTGGATAGACAGACTGAACCCCACTCCCATTGGATATATGGACAGATTCCCAACTCCCATTGGATAGATGGACTGACCCGCACTCCCATTGGATAGATGGACCGATCCCCTACTCCCATTGGATAGACGGACCGATCCCCCACTCCCATTGGATATAGGGACAGATTCCCCTATTCCCATTGGACACACGGACCAATCTCCCACTCCCATTGGATAGGGGGACAGATCCCCCACTCCAATTGGATAGATGGAGCGATCCCCCACTCCCATTGGATAGATGGACCGATCCCCCACTGCCATTGGATAGATGGACTGACCCCCCACTCCCATTGGATAGATGGACCGATCCCCCATTCCCATTGGACACACGGACAGATCCCCCACTCCCATTGGACACACGGACCGATCCCCCACTTCCATTGGACACACGGACCGATCCCCCACTCCCATTGGATAGATGGACCGATCCCCCACTCCCATTGGATAGACGACCGATCCCCCACTGCCATTGGATAGATGGACTGACCCCCCACTCCCATTGGATAGATGGACCGATCCCCCATTCCCATTGGACACACGGACAGATCCCCCACTCCCATTGGACACACGGACTGATTCCCCACTCCCATTGGACACACGGCTAGAATCTCCACTCCCATTGGATAGACGGACCGATTCCCCACTCCCATTGGATAGATGGACTGACCCCCCACTCCCATTGGATAGACGGACAGATCACCCACTCCCACTGGATAGACGGACCGATCCCCCACTCCCATTGGATAGACGGACCGAACCCCCACTCCCATTGGATAGACGGACCGATTCCCAACTCCCATTGGATAAACTGACCGATCCCCCACTCCAATTGGATAGATGGACTGACCCCCCGCTCCCATTGGATAGACGGACCGATCCCCCACTCCCATTGGATAGATGGACTGATCCCCCACTCCCATTGGATAGATGGACCGATCCCCCACTCCAATTGGATAGATCGACTGACCCCCCACTCCCATTGGATAGACGGACAGATCCCCGACTCCCATTGGATAGACGGACCGATCCCCCACTCCCATTGGATAGACGGACAGATCCCCGACTCCCATTGGATAGACGGACCGATCCCCCACTCCCATTGGACACACGGACTGATCCCCCACTCCCATTGGACACATGGCCAGAATCTCCACTCCCATTGGATAGACGAACCGATGCCCCACTCCCATTGGATAGATGAACCGATTCCCCCACTCCCATTGGATAGACGGACCGATCCCCCACTCCCAATGGATATAGGGACAGATTCCCCCACTCCCATTGGACACACGGACCAATCTCCCACTCCCATTGGATAGATGGACCGATCCCCCACTCCCATTGGATAGGTGGACAGATCCTCCACTCCCATTGGATAGATGGACCGATCCCCCACTTCCATTGGACACACGGACCGATCCCCCACTCCCATTGGATAGGCGGACCGATCCCCCACTCCCATTGGATAGATGGACCGATCCCCCACTCCCATTGGATAGACGGACCGATCCCCCACTCCCATTGGATAGATGGACTGACCCCCCACTCCCATTGGATAGATGGACCGATCCCCCATTCCCATTGGACACACGGACAGATCCCCCACTCCCATTGGACACACGGACTGATCCCCCACTCCCATTGGACACACGGCCAGAATCTCCACTCCCATTGGATAGACGGACCGATTCCCCACTCCCATTGGATAGATGGACTGACCCCCCACTCCCATTGGATTGACGGACAGATCACCCATTCCCATTGGACATACAGACAGATCTCCCACTCCCATTGGACACACAGACAGATCCCCCACTCCCATTGGACACACGGACAGATCCCCCACTCCCATTGGACACACGGACTGATCCCCCACTCCCATTGGACACACGGCCAGAATCTCCACTCCCATTGGATAGACGGACCGATTCCCCACTCCCATTGGATAGATGGACTGACCCCCCACTCCCATTGGATAGACGGACAGATCACCCATTCCCATTGGACATACAGACAGATCTCCCACTCCCATTGGACACACAGACAGATCCCCCACTCCCATTGGACACTCGGCCAGATCACCCACTCCCATTGGACACACAGACAGATCACCCATTCCCATTGGACACACAGACAGATCCCCCACTCCCATTGGACATACAGACAGATCACCCACTCCTATTGGATATACAGACAGATCACCCATTCCCATTGGACACACAGGCAGATTCCCCACTCCCATTGGACATACAGACAGATCCACAACTCCCATTGGCCCCACGGACAGATCCCCCACTCCCATTGGACACACGGACAGATCCCCCATTCCCATTGGACACACAGACAGATCCCCCACTCCTATTGGATAGATGGACAGATACCCCACTCCCATTGGACACACGGACAGATCCCCCATTCCCATTGGACACACAGACAGATCCCCCACTCACATTGGACACACGGCCAGAACCCCCACTCCCATTGGACACACGGACAGATCCCCACTCCTATTGGATACACGGACAGATCCCCCACTCCCATTGGACACATGGCCAGAACCCCCACTCCCATTGGACACACAGACAGATCCCCCATTCCTATTGGATACACAGACAGATCCCCCACTCCCATTGGACACACAGACCAATCCCCCACTCCTATTGGATACACAGACAGATCACCCACTCCCATTGGACACACAGACAGATCCACAACTCCCATTGGATATATGGAGAGATCCCCCACTCCCATTGGACACACAGACAGATCCCCCACTCCCATTGGACACACAGACAGATCACCCACTCCCATTGGACACACAGACAGATTCCCCACTCCCATTGGACACACAGACAGATTCCCCATTCCTATTGGACACGCAGGCAGGTCCCCCACTCCCATTGGACACACAGACAGATTCCCCACTCCCATTGGACACACAGACAGATCACCCACTCCCATTGGACACACAGACAGATTCCCCATTGCTATTGGACACGCAGGCAGATCCCCCAATCCCATTGGACACACAGACAGATTCCCCCACTCCCATTGGACACATAGACAGATCGCCCACTCCCATTGGACACACGGACAGATCCCCCACTCCCATTGGATAGATAAGGTTGGGTCAGGGTGTATACTTACGCCAATTGCTGCGAACTGTCTCCGATACACTCTGTCAGTGAGAAACAAGGTCATGAACACTCAGAAACTGAGAGAAATTCCACCAGTCTATCGGTAAACCGCATACACCCTCTCTCTCTCAGGGAGATATCTGTACACTGACTGGTGTCTCTCAGTCCCCCCTCTCTCCCTCAGGGAGAAATCTGTACACTGACTGGTGTCTCTCAGTCCCCTCTCTCTCTCTCTCAGGGAGATATCTGTACACTGACTGGTGTCTCTCAGTCCCCCCTCTCTCTCAGGGAGATATCTGTACACTGACTGGTGTCTCTCAGTCCCCCCTCTCTCTCTCAGGGAGATATCTGTACACTGACTGGTGTCTCTCAGCCCCCTCTCTCTCTCTCAGGGAGATATCTGTACACTGACTGGTGTCTCTCAGTCCCCCCTCTCTCTCTCAGGGAGATATCTGTACACTGACTGGTGTCTCTCAGTCCCCCCTCTCTCTCTCAGGGTGATATCTGTACACTGACTGGTGTCTCTCAGTCCCCTCTCTCTCATGGAGATATCTGTACACTGACTGGTGTCTCTTAGTCCCCTCTCTCTCTCTCTCTCAGGGAGATATCTGTACACTGACTGGTGTCTCTCAGTCCCCTCTCTCTCATGGAGATATCTGTACACTGACTGGTGTCTCTCAGTCCCCTCTCTCTCTCAGGGAGATATCTGAACACTGACTGGTGTCTCTCAGTCCCCTCTCTCTCTCACTGGGAGATATCTGTACACTGACTGGTGTCTCTCAGTCCACCCTCTCTCTCTCAGGGAGATATCTGTACATTGACTGGTGTCTCTCAGTCCCCCCTCTCTCTCTCAGGGTGATATCTGTACACTGACTGGTGTCTCTCAGTCCCCCCTCTCTCTCTCTCAGAGAGATATCTGTACACTGACTGGTGTCTCTTAGTCCCCTCTCTCTCTCTCTCAGGGAGATATCTGTACACTGACTGGTGTCTCTCAGACCCCTCTCTCTCATGGAGATATCTGTACACTGACTGGTGTCTCTCAGTCCCCTCTCTCTCTCAGGGAGATATCTGAACACTGACTGGTGTCTCTCAGTCCCCTCTCTCTCTCTCAGGGAGATATCTGTACACTGACTGGTGTCTCTCAGTCCCACCTCTCTCTCAGGGAGATATCTGTACACTGACTGGTGTCTCTCAGTCTCCTCTCTCTCAGGGAGATATCTGTACACTGACTGGTGTCTCTCAGTCCCCTCTCTCTCTCAGGGAGATATCTGTACATTGACTGGTGTCTCTCAGTCCCCACTCTCTCTCATGGAGATATCTGTACACTGACTGGTGTCTCTCAGTCCTCTCTCTCTCTGAGGGAGATATCAGTACACTGACTGGTGTCTCTCAGTCCCCCCTCTCTCTCAGTGAGATATCTGTACACTGACTGGTGTCTCTCAGTCCCCTCTCTCTCTCACTGGGAGATATCTGTACACTGACTGGTGTCTCTCAGTCCCCCCTCTCTCTCTCAGGGAGATATCTGTACACTGACTGGTGTCTCTCAGTCCCCTCTCTCTCTCTCAGGGAGATATGTGTACATTGACTGGTGTCTCTCAGTCCCCACTCTCTCTCAGGGGGATATCTGTACACTGACTGGTGTCTCTCAGTCCCCCCTCTCTCTCAGGGAGATATCTGTACACTGACTGGTGTCTCTCAGTACCCTCTCTCTCTCAGGGAGATATGTGTACATTGACTGGTGTCTCTCAGTCCCCACTCTCTCTCAGGGAGATATCTGTACACTGACTGGCGTCTCTCAGTCCCCTCTCTCTCTCACTGGGAGATATCTGTACACTGACTGGTGTCTCTCAGTCCCCCCTCCTTCTCAGGGAGATATCTGTACACTGACTTGTGTCTCTCAGTCCCCCCTCTCTCTCTCAGGGAGATATCTGTACACTGACTGGTGTCTCTCAGTCCGCCCTCTCTCTCAGCGAGACATCTGTACACTGACTGGTGTCTCTCTGTCTCCTCTCTCTCAGGGAGATATCTGTACACTGACTGGCGTCTCTCAGTCCCCTCTCTCTCTCTCAGGGAGATATCAGTACACTAACTGGTGTCTCTCAGTCCCCTCCCTCTCAGGGAGATATCTGTACACTGACTGGTGTCTCTCAGTCCCCCCTCTCTCTCAGGGAGATATATGTACACTGACTGGTGTCTCTCAGTCCCCCCTCTCTCTCTCAGGGAGATATCTGTACACTGACTGGTGTCTCTCAGTCCCCCCTCTCTCTCTCAGGGTGATATCTGTACACTGACTGGTGTCTCTCAGTCCCCCCTCTCTCTCTCAGGGAGATATCTGTACATTGACTGGTGTCTCTCAGTCCCCCCTCTCTCTCTCAGGGTGATATCTGTACACTGACTGGTGTTTCTCAGTCCCCCCTCTCTCTCTCTCAGAGAGATATCTGTACACTGACTGGTGTCTCTTAGTCCCCTCTCTCTCTCTCTCAGGGAGATATCTGTACACTGACTGGTGTCTCTCAGACCCCTCTCTCTCATGGAGATATCTGTACACTGACTGGTGTCTCTCAGTCCCCTCTCTCTCTCAGGGAGATATCTGAACACTGACTGGTGTCTCTCAGTCCCCTCTCTCTCTCTCAGGGAGATATCTGTACACTGACTGGTGTCTCTCAGTCCCCCCTCTCTCTCAGGGAGATATCTGTACACTGACTGGTGTCTCTCAGTCCCCTCTCTCTCTCAGGGAGATATCTGTACATTGACTGGTGTCTCTCAGTCCCCACTCTCTCTCATGGAGATATCTGTACACTGACTGGTGTCTCTCAGTCCTCTCTCTCTCTGAGGGAGATATCAGTACACTGACTGGTGTCTCTCAGTCCCCCCTCTCTCTCAGTGAGATATCTGTACACTGACTGGTGTCTCTCAGTCCCCTCTCTCTCTCACTGGGAGATATCTGTACACTGGCTGGTGTCTCTCAGTCCCCCCTCTCTCTCTCAGGGATATATCTGTACACTGACTGGTGTCTCTCAGTCCCCTCTCTCTCTCTCAGGGAGATATGTGTACATTGACTGGTGTCTCTCAGTCTCCACTCTCTCTCAGGGGGATATCTGTACACTGACTGGTGTCTCTCAGTCCCCCCTCCTTCTCAGGGAGATATCTGTACACTGACTGGTGTCTCTCAGTACCCTCTCTCTCTCAGGGAGATATGTGTACATTGACTGGTGTCTCTCAGTCCCCACTCTCTCTCAGGGAGATATCTGTACACTGACTGGCGTCTCTCAGTCCCCTCTCTCTCTCACTGGGAGATATCTGTACACTGACTGGTGTCTCTCAGTCCCCCCTCCTTCTCAGGGAGATATCTGTACACTGACTGGTGTCTCTCAGTCCCCCCTCTCTCTCAGCGAGATATCTGTACACTGACTGGTGTCTCTCTGTCTCCTCTCTCTCAGGGAGATATCTGTACACTGACTGGCGTCTCTCAATCCCCTCTCTCTCTCTCAGGGAGATATCTGTACACTAACTGGTGTCTCTCAGTCCCCTCCCTCTCAGGGAGATATCTGTACACTGACTGGTGTCTCTCAGTCCCCCCTCTCTCTCAGGGAGATATATGTACACTGACTGGTGTCTCTCAGTCCCCCCTCTCTCTCTCAGGGAGATATCTGTACACTGACTGGTGTCTCTCAGTCCCCCCTCTCTCTCTCAGGGTGATATCTGTACACTGACTGGTGTCTCTCAGTCCCCTCTCTCTCTCTCTCTCTCAGGGAGATATCTATACACTGACTGGTGTCTCTCAGTCCCCCCTCTCTCTCTCTCAGAGAGATATCTGTACACTGACTGGTGTCTCTTAGTCCCCTCTCTCTCTCTCTCAGGGAGATATCTGTACACTGACTGGTGTCTCTCAGTCCCCTCTCTCTCATGGAGATATCTGTACACTGACTGGTGTCTCTCAGTCCCCTCTCTCTCTCTCAGGGTGATATCTGTACACTGACTGGTGTCTCTCAGTCCCCTCTCTCTCTCAGGGAGATATCTGTACACTGACTGGTGTCTCTCAGTCCCCTCTCTCTCTCAGGGAGATATCTGAACACTGACTGGTGTCTCTCAGTCCCCTCTCTCTCTCTCTCTCAGGGAGATATCTGTACACTGACTGGTGTTTCTCAGTCCTCCCTCTCTCTCAGGGAGATATCTGTACACTGACTGGTGTCTCTCAGTCCCCACTCTCTCTCAGGGAGATATCTGGACACTGACTGGTGTCTCTCAGTCCTCTCTGTCTCTCAGGGAGATATCTGTACACTGACTGGTGTCTCTCAGTCCTCTCTCTCTCTCTGAGGGAGATATCTGTACACTGACTGGTGTCTCTCAGTCCCCCCTCTCTCTCAGGGAGATATCTGTACACTGACTGGTGTCTCTCAGTCCTCTCTGTCTCTCAGGGAGATATCTGTACACTGACTGGTGTCTCTCAGTCCTCTCTCTCTCTCTGAGGGAGATATCTGTACACTGACTGGTGTCTCTCAGGCCCCCTCTCTCTCAGGGAGATATCTGTACACTGACTGGTGTCTCTCAGTCCCCTCTCTCTCTCACTGGGAGATATCTGTACATTGACTGGTGTCTCTCAGTCCCCCCTCCTTCTCAGGGAGATATCTGTGCACTGACATGTGTCTCTCAGTCCCCCCTCTCTCTCTCAGGGAGATATCTGTACACTGACTGGTGTCTCTCAGTCCCCCCTCTCTCTCAGCGAGATATCTGTACACTGACTGGTGTCTCTCTGTCTCCTCTCTCTCAGGGAGATATCTGTACACTGACTGGTGTCTCTCAGTCCCCTCTCTCTCTCTCAGGGAGATATCTGTACACTAACTGGTGTCTCTCAGTCCCCTCCCTCTCAGGGAGATATCTGTACACTGACTGGTGTCTCTCAGTCCCCCCCTCTCTCTCACTGGGAGATATCTGTACACTGACTGGTGTCTCTCAGTCCCCCCTCTCTCTCTCAGGGAGATATCTGTACACTGACTGGTGTCTCTCAGTCCCCTCTCTCTCTCTCAGGGAGATATCTGTACACTGACTGGTGTCTCTCAGTCCCCCCCTCACTCTCAGGGAGATATCTGTACACTGACTGGTGTCTCTCAGTCCCCCCTCTCTCTCTCAGGGAGATATCTGTACACTGACTGGTGTCTCTCAGTCCCCTCTCTCTCTCTCAGGGAGATATCTGTACACTGACTGGTGTCTCTCAGTCCCCCCCTCACTCTCAGGGAGATATCTGTACACTGACTGGTGTCTCTCAGTCCCCCTCTCTCTCAGGGAGATATCTGTACACTGACTGGTGTCTCTCAGTCCCCTCTCTCTCTCAGGGTGATATCTGTACACTGACTGGTGTCTCTCAGTCCCCCTCTCTCTCTCAGGGAGATATCTGTACACTGACTGGTGTCTCTCAGTCCCCCCTCTCTCTCACTCAGGGAGATATCTGTACACTGACTGGGGTCTCTCAGTCCCCTCTCTCTCTCACTGGGAGATATCTGTACACTGACTGGTGTCTCTCAGTCCCCTCTCTCTCTCTCAGGGAGATATCTCAACACTGACTGGTGTCTCTCAGTCCCCCCTCTCTCTCTCAGGGAGATATCTGTACACTGACTGGTGTCTCTCAGTCCCCCCCTCTCTCTCAGGGAGATATCTGTACACTGACTGGTGTCTCTCAGTCCCCCCTCTCTCTCTCAGGGAGATATCTGTACACTGACTGGTGTCTCTCAGTCCCCTCTCTCTCTCTCAGGGAGATATCTGTACACTGACTGGTGTCTCTCAGTCCTCCCTCTCTCTCTCAGGGAGATATCTGTACACTGACTGGTGTCACTCAGTCCCCTCTCTCTGTCTCAGGGAGATATCTGTACACTGACTGGTGTCTCTCAGTCCCCTCTCTCTCAGGGAGATATCTGTACACTGACTGGTGTCTCTCAGTTCCCTCTCTCAGGGAGATATCTGTACACTGACTGGTGTCTCTCAGTCCCCCCTCTCTCTCAGGGAGATATCTGTACACTGACTGGTGTCTCTCAGTCCCCTCTCTCTCAGGGAGATATCTGTACACTGACTGGTGTCTCTCAGTCCCCCCCTCTCTCTCAGGGAGATATCTGTACACTGACTCGTTGAGTGCTGGGTGAGGAAATCCAAACTTAATTGTGAAAGGTACTGGGAATCTGAGAGAGAAGAACCAAAATTCTCGAGGAACTCAGTGAGGGAGGGAGCAAGAGAGAGTGAGTGAGAGGGAGAGAGAGAGAGAGAGAGTAACTGCTGGAGACCTGTTCGGGGAGGGGGTGGAGGGAGAGATAGAGTGAGGGAAAGAGAGAAATAGTGACAGGTAGAGACCGATGGGGGGAGGGAGAGAGAGAGAGAGAGAGAGCAACTGATGGAGACAAGTGCCGGGAGGGGGGAGGCGTGATAGGGTGGGAGGGGGAGAGAGAGAGGGAGGGAGAGGGAGAGCTAGAGAGAGAGTGAGAGTGACAGAGAGGGAGAAAGCAATCGAGAGAGAGAGAGAATGAAAAAGAGAGAGAGAGAGAGAGCAGCCAGACGGACAAATAAATGACCAGATCGCGGTCGGT
>NC_092777.1:10661043-10723281 GCF_047496795.1 Chiloscyllium punctatum
TGGGGGAGATAGAGCGAGAGATAGAGACAGAGTCATGGGGAGAGATAGAGAGAGATAGAGATGGCGTGATGGGGGAGATAGAGAGAGAGAGAGATGGAGTGATGGGGAGATAGAGATGGAGAGGTAGAGACATAGTGATGGGAGAGATAGAGAGAGAGAGAGAGAGAGAGATGGAGTGATGGGGGAGAGAGAGAGAGAGAGATAGAGACAGAGAATGATGGGGGAGAGAGTGAGAGAGATAGAGATGGAGTGATGGGGAGATAGAGAGAGATAGAGATGGAGTGATGGGGGAGATAGAGAGAGGGAGATAGAGATGGAGTGATGGGGGAGATAGAGAGAGAGAGATAGAGATGGAGTGATGGGGGAGATAGAGAGAGAGAGATAGAGATGGAGTGATGGGGGAGAGAGTGAGAGAGATAGAGATGGAGTGATGGGGGAGATAGAGAGAGATAGAGATGGAGTGATGGGGGAGATAGAGATGGAGAGGTAGAGACATAGTGATGGGGGTGATAGAGAGAGAGAGAGATAGAGATGGAGTGATGGGGGAGATAGAGAGAGATAGAGATGGAGTGATGGGGGAGATAGAGATGGAGAGGTAGAGACATAGTGATGGGGGAGATAGAGAGAGAGAGAGATAGAGATGGAGTGATGGGGGAGAGAGAAAGAGAGAGAGATAGAGACAGAGAGTGATGGGGGAGAGAGTGAGAGAGATATAGATGGAGTGATGGGGGAGATAGAGAGAGAGGTATAGACGGAGCGATGAAGGGAGCTAGAGAGAGAGATAGAGATGGAGTGATGGGGGAGATAGAGAGAGAGATAGAGATGGAGTGATGGGGAGAGAGTGAGAGAGAGGTAGAGACGGAGTGATGAAGGGAGCTAGAGAGAGAGATAGAGATGGAGGGATGGGGAGAGAGTGAGAGAGAGGTAGAGACGGAGTGATGGGGGAGATAGAGACAGAGTGATGGGGGAGATAGAGACAGAGTGATGGGGGAGATGAAGAGAGAGATAGAGATGGAGTGAGGCGGGGAGATAGAGAGAGAGATCGAGACGGAGTGTGTGATAGAGACAGAGAGAGAGGGGGGAGTGTGTGATTGAGACAAAGAGAGAGAGAGGGGAATGTGTGATTGAGACAGAGAGACAGAGGGAGTGTGTGATAGGGACAGAGAGACCGAGGGAGTGTGTGATAGAGACAGAGAGACCGAGGGAGTGTGTGATAGAGACAGAGAGACCGAGGGAGTGTGTGATAGAGACAGAGAGAGAGGGAGGGAGTGTGTGATAGAGACAGAGAGAGGGGGGAGTGTGTGATTGAGACAGAGAGACCGAGGGAGTGTGTGATAGAGACAGAGAGACCGAGGGAGTGTGTGATAGGGACAGAGAGAGAGGGGAGTGTGTGATTGAGACAGAGAGAGAGGGGAGTGTGTGATTGAGACAGAGAGAGAGGGGAGTGTGTGATTGAGACAGAGAGACAGAGGGAGTGTGTGACAGAGACAGAGAGAGAGGGGGAGTGTGTGATAGAGACAGAGAGACAGAGGGAGTGTGTGATTGAGACAGAGAGACAGAGGGAGTGTGTGACAGAGACAGAGAGAGAGGGGGAGTGTGTGATAGAGACAGAGAGAGAGGGGAGTGTGTGATTGAGACAGAGAGAGAGGGAGTGTGTGATAGAGACAGAGAGACCGAGGGAGTGTGTGATTGAGACAGAGAGACAGAGGGAGTGTGTGATTGAGACAGAGAGACAGAGGGAGTGTGTAATAGAGACAGAGAGAGAGGGAGTGTGTGACAGAGACAGAGAGAGAGGGGGAGTGTGTGCTAGAGACAGAGAGAAAGGGGAGTGTGTGATAGAGACAGAGAGAGAGGGAGTGTGTGATTGAGACAGAGAGACAGAGGGAGTGTGTGATTGAGACAGAGAGAGAGAGGGAGTGTGTGATTGAGACAGAGAGAGAGGGAGTGTGTGACAGAGACAGAGAGAGAGGGAGTGTGTAATAGAGACAGAGAAAGGGGGGAGTGTGTGATAGAGACAGAGAGAGAGGGAGTGTGTGGTTGAGACAGAGAGAGAGGGAGGGAGTGTGTGATTGAGACAGAGAGAGAGAGAGGGAGTGTGTGATAGAGACAGAGAGACAGAGGGAGTATGTGATAGAGACAGAGAGAGAGGGAGTGTGTGATTGAGACAGAGAGAGAGGGGAGTGTGTGATAGAGACAGAGAGACAGAGGGAGTGTGTGATAGAGACAGAGACAGAGGGAGCGTGTGATTGAGACAGAGAGAGAGGGAGTGTGTGGTTGAGACAGAGAGAGAGGGAGGGAGTGTGTGATAGAGACAGAGAGACAGAGGGAGTGTATGATAGAGACAGAGAGAGAGGGGGAGTGTGTGATAGAGACAGAGAGACAGAGGGAGTGTGTGATAGACACAGAGAGAGAGGGGAGTGTGTGATAGAGACAGAGAGAGAGGGGAGTGTGTGATTGAGACAGAGAGACCGAGGGAGTATGTGATAGAGACAGAGAGACCGAGGGAGTATGTGATAGAGACAGAGAGACAGAGGGAGTGTGTGATAGAGACAGAGGGAGTGTGTGATAGGGACAGAGAGACAGAGGGAGTGTGTGATAGGGACAGAGAGAGAGGGGGAGTGTGTGATAGGGACAGAGAGAGAGGGGGAGTGTGTGATAGGGACAGAGAGACAGAGGGAGTGTGTGATAGGGACAGAGAGAGAGGGGGAGTGTGTGATAGGGACAGAGAGACAGAGGGAGTGTGTGATAGAGACAGAGAGACAGAGGGAGTGTGTGATTGAGACAGAGAGAGGGGGGTGTGTGTGATTGAGACAGAGAGACAGAGGGAGTGTGTGATAGAGACAGAGAGACAGAGGGAGTGTGTGATAGAGACAGAGAGAGAGGGAGGGAGTGTGTGATAGGGACAGAGAGAGAGGGGGAGTGTGTGATAGGGACAGAGAGACAGAGGGAGTGTGTGATAGAGACAGAGAGAGGGGGGTGTGTGTGATTGAGACAGAGAGAGGGGGGAGTGTGTGATAGAGACAGAGATACTGAGGGAGTGTGTGATTGAGACAGAGAGAGAGGGAGGGAGTGTGTGATAGGGACAGAGAGAGAGGGGGAGTGTGTGATAGGGACAGAGAGACAGAGGGAGTGTGTGATAGAGACAGAGAGACAGAGGGAGTGTGTGATTGAGACAGAGAGACAGAGGGAGTGTGTGATAGAGACAGAGAGACAGAGGGAGTGTGTGATTGAGACAGAGAGAGAGGGGGAGTGTGTGATTGAGACAGAGAGAGAGGGGGAGTGTGTGATTGAGACAGAGAGAGAGGGGGAGTGTGTGATAGGGACAGAGAGGGACAGAGGGAGTGTGTGATAGAGACAGAGAGAGGGGGGAGTGTGTGATAGAGACAGAGAGAGGGGGGAGTGTGTGATAGGGACAGAGAGGGACAGAGGGAGTGTGTGATTGAGACAGAGAGAGAGGGGGAGTGTGTGATAGAGACAGAGAGGGACAGAGGGAGGAACGTTCTCTTTAACACTGCCCTCCTCCAGATGACCAAAGCTGCCCGAGGGTCTTACCCTTTCGGAGTTGTGACGTTCCCAGACCCTCTGTTGGCTGTCCCGGACACCACGTGTTGTGGAATCTCTCCAACACCACTACTGTCCTTGCTCAAGGACAGACCCAGGGGACACACACCCACCATCGGGGACACAAAACATCCGCATGTAATAACGCCTTCCTCAACACTCAACAGCTCCTGGTGATTCTCCTGGCCCTCGGACTACTCTCCTACCTTTACATGTACCACGAGATATTCCATCTCCATCTCACACATGCCTACGCCCATCTTGGATATGCCAGTGCCCAGCACAGCATTGGGCAGAGATACTTACAAGGTAAGACCTCAGTGGACTGATATCTCCCTGAGAGAGAAAGAGGGGGGACTGAGAGACCCCAGTCAGTGTACAGATATCTCCCTGAGAGAGAGAGGGGGGACTGAGAGACACCAGTCAGTGTACAGATATCTCCCTGAGAGAGAGAGAGGGAGGACTGAGAGACACCAGTCAGTGTACAGATATCTCCCTGAGAGAGAGAGAGAGGGGACTGAGAGACACCAGTCAGTGTTCAGATATCTCCCTGAGAGAGAGAGGGGGGACTGAGAGACACCAGTCAGTGTACAGATATCTCCCTGAGAGAGAAAGGGACTGAGAGACACCAGTCAATGTACAGATATCTCCCTGAGAGAGAGGGGGAACTGAGAGACACCAGTCAGTGTACAGATATCTCCCTGAGAGAGAGAGAGGGGACTGAGAGACACCAGTCAGTGTACAGATATCTCCCTGAGAGGGAGAGAGAGGGGACTGATAGACACCAGTCAGTGTACAGATATCTCCCTGAGGGAGAGACGGAGGACTGAGAGACACCAGTCAGTGTACAGATATCTCCCTGAGAGAGGGGGGACTGAGAGACACCAGTCAGTGTACAGATATCTCCCTGAGAGAGAGAGAGGACTGAGAGACACCAGTCAGTGTACAGGTATCTCCCTGAGAGAGAGAGGGGGGACTGAGAGACACCAGTCAGTGTACAGATATCTCCCTGAGAGAGAGGGGCGACTGAGAGACACCAGTCAGTGTACAGATATCTCCCTGAGAGAGACAGAGAGGGGGAGGCTGAGAGACACCAGTCAGTGTACAGATATCTCCCTGAGAGAGAGAGACAGAGAGGGGGGACTGAGAGACACCAGTCAGTGTACAGATATCTCCCTGCGAGAGAGGGGACTGAGAGACACCAGTCAGTGTACAGATATCTCCCTGTGATAGAGAGGGGACTGAGAGACACCAGTCAGTGTACAGATATCTCCCTGTGATAGAGAGAGGGGACTGAGAGACACCAGTCAGTGTACAGATATCTCCCTGTGATAGAGAGGGGACTGAGAGACACCAGTCAGTGTACAGATATCTCCCTGAGAGAGAGGGGGGACTGAGAGACACCAGTCAGTGTACAGATATGTCCCTGAGAGAGAGAGGGGGAACTGAGAGACACCAGTCAGTGTACAGATATCTCCCTGAGAGAGAGAGGGGACTGAGAGACACCAGTCAGTGTACAGATATCTCCCTGAGAGAGAGAGAGAGGGGACTGAGAGACACCAGTCAGTGTACAGATATCTCCCTGAGAGAGAGAGAGGGGACTGAGAGACACCAGTCAGTGTACAGATATCTCCCTGAGAGAGAGAGAGGGGACTGAGAGACACCAGTCAGTGTACAGATATCTCCCTGAGAGAGAGAGGGGATAGAGAGACACCAGTCAGTGTACAGATATCTCCCTGAGAGAGAGAGGGGACTGAGAGACACCAGTCAGTGTACAGATATCTCCCTGAGAGAGAGGGGGGACTGAGAGACACCAGTCAGTGTACAGATATCTCCCTGAGAGAGAGAGAGGGGGGACTGAGAGACACCAGTCAGTGTACAGATATCTCCCTGAGAGAGAGGGGACTGAGAGACACCAGTCAGTGTACAGATATCTCCCTGAGAGAAAGGGGACTGAGAGACACCAGTCATTGCACAGATATCTCCCTGAGAGAGAGAGAGGGGACTGAGAGACACCAGTCAGTGTACAGATATCTCCCTGAGAGAGAGAGAGGGGACTGAGAGACACCAGTCAGTGTACAGATATCTCCCTGAGAGAGAGAGAGGGGACTGAGAGACACCAGTCAGTGTACAGATATCTCCCTGAGAGAGAGAGGGGATAGAGAGACACCAGTCAGTGTACAGATATCTCCCTGAGAGAGAGAGGGGACTGAGAGACACCAGTCAGTGTACAGATATCTCCCTGAGAGAGAGGGGGGACTGAGAGACACCAGTCAGTGTACAGATATCTCCCTGAGAGAGAGAGAGGGGGGACTGAGAGACACCAGTCAGTGTACAGATATCTCCCTGAGAGAGAGGGGACTGAGAGACACCAGTCAGTGTACAGATATCTCCCTGAGAGAAAGGGGACTGAGAGACACCAGTCATTGCACAGATATCTCCCTGAGAGAGAGAGGGGACTGAGAGACACCAGTCAGTGTACAGATATCTCCCTGAGAGAGAGAGGGGACTGAGAGACACCAGTCAGTGTACAGATATCTCCCTGAGAGAGAGAGGGGACTGAGAGACACCAGTCAGTGTACAGATATCTCCCTGAGAGAGAGGGGGGACTGAGAGACACCAGTCAGTGTACAGATATCTCCCTGAGAGAGAGGGGGGACTGAGAGACACCAGTCAGTGTACAGATATCTCCCTGAGAGAGAGAGGGGACTGAGAGACACCAGTCAGTGTACAGATATCTCCCTGAGAGAGAGAGAGAGGGGACTGAGAGACACCAGTCAGTGTACAGATATCTCCCTGAGAGAGAGGGGCGACTGAGAGACACCAGTCAGTGTACAGATATCTCCCTGAGAGAGACAGAGAGGGGGAGGCTGAGAGACACCAGTCAGTGTACAGATATCTCCCTGAGAGAGAGGGGACAGAGAGACACCAGTCAGTGTACAGATATCTCCCTGAGAGAAAGGGGGGACTGAGAGACACCAGTCAGTGTACAGATATCTCCCTGAGAGAGAGAGGGGACTGAGAGACACCAGTCAGTGTACAGATATCTCCCTGAGAGAGAGAGGGGGAACTGAGAGACACCAGTCAGTGTACAGATATCTCCCTGTGATAGAGAGAGGGGACTGAGAGACACCAGTCAGTGTACAGATATCTCCCTGGGAGAGAGAGGGGACAGAGAGACACCAGTCAGTGTACAGATATCTCCCTGAGAGAGAGAGGGGACAGAGAGACACCAGTCAGTGTACAGATATCTCCCTGAGAGAGAGAGGGGGGACTGAGAGACACCAGTCAGTGTACAGATATCTCCCTGAGAGAGAGAGAGGGGACAGAGAGACACCAGTCAGTGTACAGATATCTCCCTGAGTGAGAGAGGGGACTGAGAGACACCAGTCAGTGTACAGATATCTCCCTGAGAGAGAGAGGGGGGACTGAGAGACCCCAGTCAGTGTACAGATATCTCCCTGAGAGAGAGAGAGGACTGAGAGACACCAGTCAGTGTACAGATATCTCCCTGAGAGAGAGAGAGGGGACAGAGAGACACCAGTCAGTGTACAGATATCTCCCTGAGAGAGAGAGGGGGGACTGAGAGACCCCAGTCAGTGTACAGATATCTCCCTGAGAGAGAGAGGGGACTGAGAGACACCAGTCAGTGTACAGATATCTCCCTGAGAGAGAGAGAGGGGACTGAGAGACCCCAGTCAGTGTACAGATATCTCCCTGAGAGAGAGAGAGGGGACTGAGAGACACCAGTCAGTGTACAGATATCTCCCTGAGAGAGAGAGAGGGGACTGAGAGACACCAGTCAGTGTACAGATATCTCCCTGAGAGAGAGAGGGGATAGAGAGACACCAGTCAGTGTACAGATATCTCCCTGAGAGAGAGAGGGGACTGAGAGACACCAGTCAGTGTACAGATATCTCCCTGAGAGAGAGGGGGGACTGAGAGACACCAGTCAGTGTACAGATATCTCCCTGAGAGAGAGAGACAGAGAGGGGGGACTGAGAGACACCAGTCAGTGTACAGATATCTCCCTGAGAGAGAGGGGACTGAGAGACACCAGTCAGTGTACAGATATCTCCCTGTGATAGAGAGGGGACTGAGAGACACCAGTCAGTGTACAGATATCTCCCTGAGAGAGAGAGGGGACTGAGAGACACCAGTCAGTGTACAGATATCTCCCTGAGAGAGAGAGGGGACTGAGAGACACCAGTCAGTGTACAGATATCTCCCTGAGAGAGAGAGGGACTGAGAGACACCAGTCAGTGTACAGATATCTCCCTGAGAGAGAGAGAGAGGGGACTGAGAGACACCAGTCAGTGTACAGATATCTCCCTGAGAGAGAGGGGCGACTGAGAGACACCAGTCAGTGTACAGATATCTCTCTGAGAGAGACAGAGAGGGGGAGGCTGAGAGACACCAGTCAGTGTACAGATATCTCCCTGAGAGAGAGAGACAGAGAGGGGGGACTGAGAGACACCAGTCAGTGTACAGATATCTCCCTGCGAGAGAGGGGACTGAGAGACACCAGTCAGTGTACAGATATCTCCCTGTGATAGAGAGGGGACTGAGAGACACCAGTCAGTGTACAGATATCTCCCTGAGAGAGAGAGGGGGAACTGAGAGACACCAGTCAGTGTACAGATATCTCCCTGAGAGAGAGAGGGGACTGAGAGACACCAGTCAGTGTACAGATATCTCCCTGAGAGAGAGGGGACTGAGAGACACCAGTCAGTGTACAGATATCTCCCTGTGATAGAGAGAGGGGACTGAGAGACACCAGTCAGTGTACAGATATCTCCCTGGGAGAGAGAGGGGACAGAGAGACACCAGTCAGTGTACAGATATCTCCCTGAGAGAGAGGGGACAGAGAGACACCAGTCAGTGTACAGATATCTCCCTGAGAGAGAGGGGGGGACTGAGAGACACCAGTCAGTGTACAGATATCTCCCTGAGAGAGAGGGGACTGAGAGACACCAGTCAGTGTACAGATATCTCCCTGTGATAGAGAGAGGGGACTGAGAGACACCAGTCAGTGTACAGATATCTCCCTGGGAGAGAGAGGGGACAGAGAGACACCAGTCAGTGTACAGATATCTCCCTGAGAGAGAGGGGACAGAGAGACACCAGTCAGTGTACAGATATCTCCCTGAGAGAGAGAGAGAGGGGACTGAGAGACACCAGTCAGTGTTCAGATATCTCCCCGAGAGTGAGAGGGGACTGAGAGACACCAGTCAGTGTACAGATATCTCCCTGAGAGAGAGGGGACTGAGAGACACCAGTCAGTGTACAGATATCTCCCTGTGATAGAGAGAGGGGACTGAGAGACACCAGTCAGTGTACAGATATCTCCCTGGGAGAGAGAGGGGACAGAGAGACACCAGTCAGTGTACAGATATCTCCCTGAGAGAGAGGGGACAGAGAGACACCAGTCAGTGTACAGATATCTCCCTGAGAAAGAGAGAGGGGGGACTGAGAGACACCAGTCAGTGTACAGATATCTCCCTGAGAGAGAGAGGGGACAGAGACACCAGTCAGTGTACAGATATCTCCCTGAGAGAGAGGGGACAGAGAGACACCAGTCAGTGCATAGACATCTCCCTGAGAGAGAGAGGGGACTGAGAGACACCAGTCAGTGTACAGATATCTCCCTGAGAGAGAGAGGGGACTGAGAGACACCAGTCAGTGTACAGATATCTCCCTGAGAGAGAGGGGACTGAGAGACCCCAGTCAGTGTACAGATATCTCCCTGAGAGAAAGGGGGGACTGAGAGACACCAGTCAGTGTACAGATATCTCCCTGAGAGAGAGAGGGGACTGAGAGACACCAGTCAGTGTACAGATATCTCCCTGAGAGAGAGAGGGGGAACTGAGAGACACCAGTCAGTGTACAGATATCTCCCTGTGATAGAGAGAGGGGACTGAGAGACACCAGTCAGTGTACAGATATCTCCCTGGGAGAGAGGGGGGACTGAGAGACACCAGTCAGTGTACAGATATCTCCCTGAGAGAGAGAGAGAGGGGACAGAGAGACACCAGTCAGTGTACAGATATCTCCCTGAGTGAGAGAGGGGACTGAGAGACACCAGTCAGTGTACAGATATCTCCCTGAGAGAGAGAGGGGGGACTGAGAGACCCCAGTCAGTGTACAGATATCTCCCTGAGAGAGAGAGAGAGCACTGAGAGACACCAGTCAGTGTACAGATATCTCCCTGAGAGAGAGAGAGGGGACAGAGAGACACCAGTCAGTGTACAGATATCTCCCTGAGAGAGAGAGGGGGGACTGAGAGACCCCAGTCAGTGTACAGATATCTCCCTGAGAGAGAGAGGGGACTGAGAGACACCAGTCAGTGTACAGATATCTCCCTGAGAGAGAGAGAGGGGACTGAGAGACCCCAGTCAGTGTACAGATATCTCCCTGAGAGAGAGAGAGGGGACTGAGAGACACCAGTCAGTGTACAGATATCTCCCTGAGAGAGAGAGAGGGGACTGAGAGACACCAGTCAGTGTACAGATATCTCCCTGAGAGAGAGAGGGGACAGAGAGACACCAGTCAGTGTACAGATATCTCCCTGAGAGAGAGAGGGGACAGAGAGACACCAGTCAGTGTACAGATATCTCCCTGAGAGAGAGAGGGGGGACTGAGAGACACCAGTCAGTGTACAGATATCTCCCTGTGATAGAGAGGGGACTGAGAGACACCAGTCAGTGTACAGATATCTCCCTGAGTGAGAGAGGGGACTGAGAGACACCAGTCAGTGTACAGATATCTCCCTGAGAGAGAGAGGGGGGACTGAGAGACCCCAGTCAGTGTACAGATATCTCCCTGAGAGAGAGAGAGGACTGAGAGACACCAGTCAGTGTACAGATATCTCCCTGAGAGAGAGAGAGGGGACAGAGAGACACCAGTCAGTGTACAGATATCTCCCTGAGAGAGAGAGGGGGGACTGAGAGACCCCAGTCAGTGTACAGATATCTCCCTGAGAGAGAGAGGGGACTGAGAGACACCAGTCAGTGTACAGATATCTCCCTGAGAGAGAGAGAGGGGACTGAGAGACCCCAGTCAGTGTACAGATATCTCCCTGAGAGAGAGAGAGGGGACTGAGAGACACCAGTCAGTGTACAGATATCTCCCTGAGAGAGAGAGGGGACTGAGAGACACCAGTCAGTGTACAGATATCTCCCTGAGAGAGAGAGGGGGGACTGAGAGACACCAGTCAGTGTACAGATATCTCCCTGAGAGAGAGAGAGGGGGGACTGAGAGACACCAGTCAGTGTATAGATACCTCCCTGAGAGAGAGGGGACTGAGAGACACCAGTCAGTGTACAGATATCTCCCTGAGAGAAAGAGGACTGAGAGACACCAGTCATTGCACAGATATCTCCCTGAGAGAGAGAGGGGACTGAGAGACACCGGTCAGTGTACAGATATCTCCCTGAGAGAGACAGAGAGGGGGAGGCTGAGAGACACCAGTCAGTGTACAGATATCTCCCTGAGAGAGAGAGACAGAGAGGGGGGACTGAGAGACACCAGTCAGTGTACAGATATCTCCCTGCGAGAGAGGGGACTGAGAGACACCAGTCAGTGTACAGATATCTCCCTGTGATAGAGAGGGGACTGAGAGACACCAGTCAGTGTACAGATATCTCCCTGTGATAGAGAGAGGGGACTGAGAGACACCAGTCAGTGTACAGATATCTCCCTGTGATAGAGAGGGGACTGAGAGACACCAGTCAGTGTACAGATATCTCCCTGAGAGAGAGGGGGGACTGAGAGACACCAGTCAGTGTACAGATATCTCCCTGAGAGAGAGAGGGGGAATTGAGAGACACCAGTCAGTGTACAGATATCTCCCTGAGAGAGAGAGGGGACTGAGAGACACCAGTCAGTGTACAGATATCTCCCTGAGAGAGAGGGGACTGAGAGACACCAGTCAGTGTACAGATATCTCCCTGTGATAGAAAGAGGGGACTGAGAGACACCAGTCAGTGTACAGATATCTCCCTGAGAGAGAGAGGGGACTGAGAGACACCAGTCAGTGTACAGATATCTCCCTGAGAGAGAGAGGGGGAACTGAGAGACACCAGTCAGTGTACAGATATCTCCCTGAGAGAGAGAGGGGACTGAGAGACACCAGTCAGTGTACAGATATCTCCCTGAGAGAGAGGGGACTGAGAGACACCAGTCAGTGTACAGATATCTCCCTGTGATAGAGAGAGGGGACTGAGAGACACCAGTCAGTGTACAGATATCTCCCTGGGAGAGAGAGGGGACTGAGAGACACCAGTCAGTGTACAGATATCTCCCTGAGAGAGAGGGGACAGAGAGACACCAGTCAGTGTACAGATATCTCCCTGAGAGAGAGAGGGGGGACTGAGAGACACCAGTCAGTGTACAGATATCTCCCTGAGAGAGAGGGGACAGAGAGACACCAGTCAGTGTACAGATATCTCCCTGAGTGAGAGAGGGGACTGAGAGACACTAGTCAGTTTACAGATATCTCCCTGAGAGAGAGAGGGGACAGAGAGACACCAGTCAGTGTACAGATATCTCCCTGAGAAAGAGAGAGAGGGGACTGAGAGACACCAGTCAGTGTACAGATATCTCCCTGAGAGAGAGAGGGGGGACTGAGAGACCCCAGTCAGTGTACAGATATCTCCCTGAGAGAGAGAGGGGACTGAGAGACACCAGTCAGTGTACAGATATCTCCCTGAGAGAGAGAGAGAGGGGACTGAGAGACACCAGTCAGTGTACAGATATCTCTCTGAGAGAGAGAGGGGATAGAGAGACACCAGTCAGTGTACAGATATCTCCCTGAGAGAGAGAGAGGGGACTGAGAGACACCAGTCAGTGTACAGATATCTCCCTGAGAGAGAGAGAGGGGACTGAGAGACACCAGTCAGTGTACAGATATCTCCCTGAGAGAGAGGGGACTGAGAGACACCAGTCAGTGTACAGATATCTCACTGTGAGAGAGAGGGGACTGAGAGACACCAGTCAGTGTACAGATATCTCCCTGAGAGAGGGGGGACTGAGAGACACCAGTCAGTGTACAGATATCTCCCTGAGAGTACTTTGATAATGTGAGGGATAGAGTGACTGGCTGTACGCCAATAATGTGGTCTGATTTGTGTCTTCAAATAAAACAGGTCATGGTGTGGAACGGAATGAGCAGCAAGCAATGGAATGGTTCAGGTAGGAACCCTGGGACTCCCCCAAAGGGTCAGTGCTCCTGATTCTCACTGATGTCAATGTGAAAATTCACAACGACTGAGATACACCCAGGGACATTCAGGAGACGTTGGGAGAGAGGAGAGACCAAACTATCTCACACACATCTCCATCCCACTCGATTCGAAACAAATTCAGGGCGAGGGAGATTGGACTGAAACTATTTGAAGGTGTGTGCTAAGGGGGTGGGCACTGTGGGAGGGTCAGAGCAGAGGGAGCCCCGCACTGAGGGAGGGTCAGTGCTGAGGGAGCCCCGCACTGTGGGAGGGTCAGTGCTGAGGGAGCCCCGCACTGTGGGAGGGTCAGTGCTGAGGGAGCCCCGCACCGTGGGAGGGTCAGTGCTGAGGGAGCCCCGCACTGTGGGAGGGTCAGGGCTGAGGGAGCCCCACACTGTGGGAGGGTCAGTGCTGAGGGAGCCCCGCACTGTGGGAGGGTCAGTGCTGAGGGAGCCCCGCACTGTGGGAGGGTCAGTGCTGAGGGAGCCCCGCACCGTGGGAGGGTCAGTGCTGAGGGAGCCCCGCACTGTGGGAGGGTCAGTGCTGAGGGAGCTCCGCACTGTCGGAGGGTCAGTGCTGAGGGAGCCCCGCACTGTGGGAGGGTCAGTGCTGAGGGAGCCCCTCACTGTGGGAGGGTCAGTGCTGAGGGAGCCCCACACTGTGGGAGGGTCAGTGCTGAGGGAGCCCCACACTGTGGGAGGGAGAGTGCTGAGGGAGCCCCACACTGTGGGAGGGTCAGTGCCGAGGGAGTTACTTTGACCCTGTTAACAGAATGATGTTGGTCCCTTTAGGAAAGCTGCAGAGCAGGGTCACCCACACGCTGCGTATAATCTCGCTGTGGGCCGACTGAAGAAACTGACCAGTGATGTTGATGAGCGGTGAGTTGGAGACAGTGAGGACAGCAGATACTGAATGGTCAGTGCCGATAAAGGGCAGAGCAGGTCAGGACGCATCAGAGGTGGGGGGGAATCAACAATTCAGGTCAGGGGTCTTCATCAGGGGCTGGAGGGGGTTTACAGAGATAGGGAGGGGGTGTAGGGGGGTTACAGAGATAGGGAGGGGGTGTAGGGGTTACAGAGATAGGGAGGGGGTGTAGGGGGGTTACAGAGATAGGGAGGGGGTGTAGGGGGGTTACAGGGATAGGGAGGGGTTGTAGGGGTTACAGAGATAGGGAGGGGGTGTAGGGGGGTTACAGAGATAGGGAGGGGGTGTAGGGGGGTTACAGGGATAGGGAGGGGGTGTAGGGGGTTACAGAGATAGGGAGGGGGTGTAGGGGGTTACAGAGATAGGGAGGGGGTGTAGGGGGGTTACAGAGATAGGGAGGGGGTGTAGGGGGTTACAGGGATAGGGAGGGGGTGTAGGGGGTTACAGGGATAGGGAGGGGCTGTAGGGGGGTTACAGGGTTAGGGAGGGGGTGTAGGGGGTTACAGAGATAGGGAGGGGGTGTAGGGGGTTACAGAGATAGGGAGGGGGTGTAGGGGGGTTACAGAGATAGGGAGGGGGTGTAGGGGGTTACAGGGATAGGGAGGGGATGTAGGGGGTTACAGAGATAGGGAGGGGGTGCAGGGGGTTACAGGGATAGGGAGGGGGTGTAGGGGGGTTACAGAGGTAGGGAGGGGGTGTAGGGGGGTTACAGAGATAGGGAGGGGGTGTAGGGGGGTTACAGGGTTAGGGAGGGGGGTGTAGGGGGTTACAGGGATAGGGAGGGGGTGTAGGGGGTTACAGAGATAGGGAGGGGGTGTGGGGGGTTACAGAGATAGGGAGGGGGTGTAGGGGGTTACAGAGATAGGGAGGGGGTGTGGGGGGTTACAGAGATAGGGAGGGGGTGTAGGGGGGTTACAGGGTTAGGGAGGGGGTGTAGGGGGTTACAGAGATAGGGAGGGGGTGTATGGGGTTACGGAGAAAGGGAGGGGATGTAGGGGGTTACAGAGATAGGGAGGGGATGTAGGGGGTTACAGAGATAGCGAGAGGGTGTAGTGGGGGTTACAGGGATAGGGAGGGGATGTAGGGGGTTACAGAGATAGCGAGAGGGTGTAGGGGGGTTACAAGGATAGGGAGGGGATGTAGGGGGTTACAGAGATAGCGAGAGGGTGTAGGGGGGTTACAAGGATAGGGAGGGGATGTAGGGGGTTACAGAGATAGGGAGGGGGTGTAGGGGGTTACAGAGATAGGGAGGGGATGTAGGGGGTTACAGAGATAGCGAGAGGGTGTAGGGGGGTTACAGGGATAGGGAGGGGGTGTAGGGGGGTTACAGAGATAGGGAGGGGGTGTAGGGGGTTACAGGGATAGGGAGGGGATGTAGGGGGTTACAGAGATAGGGAGGGGATGTAGGGGGTTACAGAGATAGGGAGGGGATGTAGGGGGTTACAGAGATAGCGAGAGGGTGTAGGGGGGTTACAGAGATAGGGGAGGGGGTATAGAGGGGTTACAGAAATAGGGAGGAGCTGTAGGGGTTACAGAGATAGGGAGGGGGTGTAGGAGGTTACAGAGATAGGGAGGGGGTGTAGGGGGTTACAGAGATAGGGAGGGGGTGTAGGGGGGTTACAGAGATAGGGAGGGGATGTAGGTGGTTACAGAGATAGGGAGGGGATGTAGGTGGTTACAGAGATAGGGAGGGGGGTGTAGGGGGTTACAGGGATAGGGAGGGGGTGTAGGGGGGTTACAGAGATAGGGAGGGGATGTATGGGGTTACAGAGATAGGGAGGGGGTGTAGGGAGGTTACAGAGATAGGGAGGGGGTGTAGGGGGTTACAGAGATAGGGAGGGGGTGTAGGGGGTTACAGAGATAGGGAGGGGCTGTAGGGGGGTTACAGAGATAGGGAGGGGATGTAGGTGGTTACAGAGATAGGGATGGGGTGTAGGGGGTTACAGGGATAGGGAGGGGATGTAGGGGGTTACAGAGATAGGGAGGGGATGTAGGGGGTTACAGAGATAGCGAGAGGGTGTAGGGGGGTTATAGGGATGGGGTGTAGGGGGTTACAGGGATAGGGAGGGGATGTAGGGGGTTACAGAGATAGGGAGGGGATGTAGGGGGTTACAGAGATAGCGAGAGGGTGTAGGGGGGTTACAGAGATAGGGGAGGGGGTATAGAGGGGTTACAGAAATAGGGAGGAGCTGTAGGGGTTACAGAGATAGGGAGGGGGTGTAGGGAGGTTACAGAGATAGGGAGGGGGTGTAGGGGGTTACAGAGATAGGGATGGGGTGTAGGGGGTTACAGGGATAGGGAGGGGGTGTAGGGGGGTTACAGAGATAGGGAGGGGATGTAGGGGGTTACAGAGATAGCGAGAGGGTGTAGGGGGGTTACAGGGATAGGGATGGGGTGTAGGGGGTTACAGTGATAGGGATGGGTGTAGGGGGGTTACAGAGATAGGGAGGGGATGTAGGGGGTTACAGAGATAGCGAGAGGGTGTAGGGGGGTTACAGAGATAGGGGAGGGGGTATAGAGGGGTTACAGAAATAGGGAGGAGCTGTAGGGGTTACAGAGATAGGGAGGGGGTGTAGGGAGGTTACAGAGATAGGGAGGGGGTGTAGGGGGTTACAGAGATAGGGAGGGGGTGTAGGGGGTTACAGAGATAGGGAGGGGCTGTAGGGGGGTTACAGAGATAGGGAGGGGATGTAGGTGGTTACAGAGATAGGGAGGGGGTGTAGGTGGTTACAGAGATAGTGAGAGGGTGTAGGGGGTTACAGAGATAGGGAGGGGGTGTAGGGGGGTTACAGAGATAGGGAGGGGATGTCAGGGGGTTACAGAGATAGGGAGGGGGTGTAGGGGGTTACAGGGATAGGGAGGGGGTGTAGGGGGGTTACAGAGATAGGGAGGGGATGTATGGGGTTACAGAGATAGGGAGGGGGTGTAGGGGGGGTTACAGGGATAGGGAGGGGGTGTAGGGGGGTTACAGAGATAGGGAGGGGATGTATGGGGTTACAGAGATAGGGAGGGGGTGTAGGGAGGTTACAGAGATAGGGAGGGGGTGTAGGGGGTTACAGAGATAGGGAGGGGGTGTAGGGGGTTACAGAGATAGGGAGGGGCTGTAGGGGGGTTACAGAGATAGGGAGGGGATGTAGGTGGTTACAGAGATAGGGATGGGGTGTAGGGGGTTACAGGGATAGGGAGGGGATGTAGGGGGTTACAGAGATAGGGAGGGGATGTAGGGGGTTACAGAGATAGCGAGAGGGTGTAGGGGGGTTATAGGGATGGGGTGTAGGGGGTTACAGGGATAGGGAGGGGATGTAGGGGGTTACAGAGATAGGGAGGGGATGTAGGGGGTTACAGAGATAGCGAGAGGGTGTAGGGGGGTTACAGAGATAGGGGAGGGGGTATAGAGGGGTTACAGAAATAGGGAGGAGCTGTAGGGGTTACAGAGATAGGGAGGGGGTGTAGGGAGGTTACAGAGATAGGGAGGGGGTGTAGGGGGTTACAGAGATAGGGATGGGGTGTAGGGGGTTACAGGGATAGGGAGGGGGTGTAGGGGGGTTACAGAGATAGGGAGGGGATGTAGGGGGTTACAGAGATAGCGAGAGGGTGTAGGGGGGTTACAGGGATAGGGATGGGGTGTAGGGGGTTACAGTGATAGGGATGGGTGTAGGGGGGTTACAGAGATAGGGAGGGGATGTAGGGGGTTACAGAGATAGCGAGAGGGTGTAGGGGGGTTACAGAGATAGGGGAGGGGGTATAGAGGGGTTACAGAAATAGGGAGGAGCTGTAGGGGTTACAGAGATAGGGAGGGGGTGTAGGGAGGTTACAGAGATAGGGAGGGGGTGTAGGGGGTTACAGAGATAGGGAGGGGGTGTAGGGGGTTACAGAGATAGGGAGGGGCTGTAGGGGGGTTACAGAGATAGGGAGGGGATGTAGGTGGTTACAGAGATAGGGAGGGGGTGTAGGTGGTTACAGAGATAGTGAGAGGGTGTAGGGGGTTACAGAGATAGGGAGGGGGTGTAGGGGGGTTACAGAGATAGGGAGGGGATGTCAGGGGGTTACAGAGATAGGGAGGGGGTGTAGGGGGTTACAGGGATAGGGAGGGGGTGTAGGGGGGTTACAGAGATAGGGAGGGGATGTATGGGGTTACAGAGATAGGGAGGGGGTGTAGGGGGGGTTACAGGGATAGGGAGGGGGTGTAGGGGGTTACAGAGATTGGGGGTGTAGGCGGGTTACAGAGATAGGGAGGGGGGTGTCGGGGGTTACAGAAATAGGGAGGGGGTGTAGGGGGGTTACAGAAGATAGGGAGGGGGGTGTATCGGGGTTACAGGGATAGGGAGGGCGTGTAGGGGGGTTACAGAGATAGGGAGAGGTTGTAGGGGGGTTACAGAGATAGGGACAGGGTGTAGGGGGGTTACAGAGATAGGGAGAGGGTGTAGGGGGGTTACAGAGATAGGGAGAGGGTGAAGGGGGGTTACAGAGATAGGGAGGGGGTGTAGGGGGGTTACAGAGATAGGGAGGGGGTGTAGGGGGGTTACAGAGATAGGGAGGGGGTGTAGGGGGTTACAGGGATAGGGAGGGCGTGTAGGGGGGTTACAGAGATAGGGAGGGGGTGTAGGGGGTTACAGAGATAGGGAGGGGGTGTAGGGGGTTACAGAGACAGGGAGGGGGTGGAGGGGGTTACAGAGATAGGGAGGGGGTGTAGGGGGTTACCGAGATAGGGAGGGGGTATAGGGGGTTACAGAGATGGGGGGTGTCGGGGGTTACAGAGATAGGGAGGGGGTGTAGAGGGGTTACAGAGATAGGGAGGGGGTGTAGGGGAGTTACAGAGATAGGGAGGGGGTGTAGGGGGTTACAGAGATAGGGAGGGGGTGTAGGGGGTTACAGAGATAGGGAGGGGGTGTCGGGGGGTTACAGGGATAGGGAGGGGGTGTAGGGGGTTACTGAGTTCGGGAGGGGGTGCAGGGGGGTTACAGATATAGGGAGGGGATGTATGGGGTTACAGAGAAAGGGAGGGGGTGTAGGGGGGGTTACAGGGATAGGGAGGGGGTGTAGGGGGTTACAGAGATTGGGGGGTGTAGGGGGGTTACAGAGATAGGGAGGGGGTGTGGGGGTTACAGAGATAGGGAGGGGGTGTCGGGGGGTTACAGGGATAGGGAGGGGGTGTAGTGGGGTTACAGAGATAGGGAGGGGGTGTAGGGCGTTACAGAGATAGGGAGGGGATGTAGGCGGTTACAGAGATAGGGAGGGGGTGTAGGGGGGTTACAGAGATAGGGAGGGGGTGTCGGGTGGTTACAGAGATAGGGAGGGGGTGTGGGGGGTTACAGAGATAGGGAGGGGATGTAGGGGGTTACAGAGATAGGGAGGGGGTGTCGGGGGTTACAGAGATAGGGAGGGGGTGTAGGGGGTTACAGAGATGGGGAGAGGGTGTAGGGGGTTACAGAGATAGGGAGGGGTTGTTGGGGGTTACAGGGATAGGGAGGGGGTGTAGGGGGTTACAGAGATAGGGAGGGGGTGTAGGGGCCGGAGGGGGTTACAGAGATAGGGAGGGGGTGTAGGGGGTTACAGAGATAGGGAGAGGGTGTAGGGGGTTACAGAGATAGGGAGGGGGTGTAGGGGGTTACAGAGATAGGGAGGGGGGTGTGGGGGTTACAGAGATAGGGAGAGGGTGTAGGGGGTTACAGAGATAGGGAGAGGGTGTAGGGGGTTACAGAGATAGGGAGGGGTTGTAGGGGGTTACAGGGATAGGGATGGGGTGTCGGGGGTTACAGAAATAGGGAGGGGGTGTAGGGGGTTACAGGGATAGGGAGGGGGTGTAGGGGGGTTACAGAGATAGGGAGGGGGTGTAGGGGGTTACAGAGATAGGGAGGGGGTGTAGGGGGGTTACAGAGATAGGGAGGGGATGTAGGGGCTGGAGGGGGTTACAGAGATAGGGAGGGGGTGTAGGGAGGTTACAGAGATGGGGGGTGTAGGAGGGTTGCCGAGATAGGGAGGGGGTATAGGGGGTTACAGGGATATGGAGGGGGTGTAGGGGGGTTACAGGGATAGGGAGGGGATGTAGGGGGTTACAGAGATAGGGAGGGGGTGTAGGGGGGTTACAGAGACAGGGAGGGGGGTGTAGGGGGTTACCCAGAGATGGGGAGGGGGTGTAGGGGGTTACAGAGATAGGGAGAGGGTGTAGGGGGTTACAGAGATAGGGAGAGGGTGTAGGGGGTTACAGAGATAGGGAGGGGGTGTAGGGAGGTTACAGAGATAGGGAGGGGGTGTAGGGGCCGGAGGGGGTTACAGAGATAGGGAGGGGGTGTAGGGGGTTACAGAGATAGGGAGAGGGTGTAGGGGGTTACAGAGATAGGGAGGGGGTGTAGGGGGTTACAGAGATAGGGAGGGGGGTGTGGGGGTTACAGAGATAGGGAGAGGGTGTAGGGGGTTACAGAGATAGGGAGAGGGTGTAGGGGGTTACAGAGATAGGGAGGGGTTGTAGGGGGTTACAGGGATAGGGATGGGGTGTCGGGGGTTACAGAAATAGGGAGGGGGTGTAGGGGGTTACAGAGATAGGGAGGGGTTGTTGGGGGTTACAGGGATAGGGACGGGGTGTAGGGGGTTACAGAGATAGGGAGGGGGTGTAGGGGCCGGAGGGGGTTACAGAGATAGGGAGGGGGTGTAGGGGGTTACAGAGATAGGGAGAGGGTGTAGGGGGTTACAGAGATAGGGAGGGGGTGTAGGGGGTTACAGAGATAGGGAGGGGGGTGTGGGGGTTACAGAGATAGGGAGAGGGTGTAGGGGGTTACAGAGATAGGGAGAGGGTGTAGGGGGTTACAGAGATAGGGAGGGGTTGTAGGGGGTTACAGAGATAGGGAGGTGGGTGTGGGGGTTACAGAGATAGGGAGAGGGTGTAGGGGGTTACAGAGATAGGGAGGGGGTGTAGGGGGTTACAGAGATAGGGAGGGGTTGTAGGGGGTTACAGAGATAGGGAGGGGGGTGTGGGGGTTACAGAGATAGGGAGAGGGTGTAGGGGGTTACAGAGATAGGGAGAGGGTGTAGGGGGTTACAGAGATAGGGAGAGGGTGTAGGGGGTTACAGGGATAGGGAGAGGGTGTAGGGGGTTACAGAGATAGGGAGAGGGTGTAGGGGGTTACAGGGATAGGGATGGGGTGTCGGGGGTTACAGAAATAGGGAGGGGGTGTAGGGGGTTACAGGGATAGGGAGGGGGTGTAGGGGGGTTACAGAGATAGGGAGGGGGTGTAGGGGGGTTACAGAGATAGGGAGGGGATGTAGGGGCCGGAGGGGGTTACAGAGATAGGGAGGGGGTGTAGGGAGGTTACAGAGATAGGGAGGGGGTATAGGGGGTTACAGAGATGGGGGGTGTAGGGGGGTTACCGAGATAGGGAGGGGGTATAGGGGGTTACAGGGATATGGAGGGGGTGTAGGGGGGTTACAGGGATAGGGAGGGGATGTAGGGGGTTACAGAGATAGGGAGGGGGTGTAGGGGGGTTACAGAGACAGGGAGGGGGGTGTAGGGGGTTACCCAGAGATGGGGAGGGGGTGTAGGGGGTTACAGAGATAGGGAGGGGGTGTAGGGGGTTACAGAGATAGGGAGAGGGTGTAGGGGGTTACAGAGATAGGGAGAGGGTGTAGGGGGTTACAGAGATAGGGAGGGGGTGTAGGGGGGTTACAGAGATAGGGAAGGGGTGTAGGGGGTTACAGGGATAGGGATGGGGTGTCGGGGGTTACAGAAATAGGGAGGGGGTGTAGGGGGTTACAGGGATAGGGATGGGGTGTCGGGGGTTACAGAAATAGGGAGGGGGTGTAGGGGGTTACAGGGATAGGGAGGGGGTGTAGGGGGGTTACAGAGATAGGGAGGGGATGTAGGGGCCGGAGGGGGTTACAGAGATAGGGAGGGGGTGTAGGGAGGTTACAGAGATAGGTAGGGGGTATAGGGGGTTACAGAGATGGGGGGTGTAGGGGGGTTACCGAGATAGGGAGGGGGTATAGGGGGTTACAGGGATATGGAGGGGGTGTAGGGGGGTTACAGGGATAGGGAGGGGATGTAGGGGGTTACAGAGATAGGGAGGGGGTGTAGGGGGGTTACAGAGACAGGGAGGGGGGTGTAGAGGGTTACCCAGAGATAGGGAGGGAGTGTAGGGGGTTACAGGGATAGGGAGGGGGTGTAGGGGGTTACAGGGATAGGGAGGTGGTGTAGGGGGTTACAGATAAAGGGAGGGGATGTAGGGGGTTACAGAGATAGGGAGGGGGTGTAGGGGGGTTACAGAGACAGGGAGGGGGGTGTAGAGGGTTACAGAGATAGGGAGGGGGTGTCGGGGGTTACAGATATAGGGAGGGGGTGTAGTGGGGTTACAGGGATAGGGAGGGGGTGTAGGGGGTTACAGATAAAGGGAGGGGGTGTAGGGGGTTACCCAGAGATGGGGAGGGGGTGTAGGGAGTTACAGAGATAGGGAGGGGGTGTAGGGGGGTTACAGTGATAGGGAGGGGGGTGTAGGGGGGTTACAGATAAAGGGAGGAGGTGTAGGGGGTTACCCAGAGATGGGGAGGGGGGTGTAGGGAGTTACAGAGATAGGGAGGGGGTGTAGGGGGGTTACAGAGATAGGGAGGGGTTGTCGGGGGTTTACAGAGATAGGGAGGTGGGTGTAGGGGGTTTACAGAGATAGGGAGGGGGTGTAGGGGGTTACAGAGATAGGGAGGGGGTGTAGGGGGTTACAGAGATAGGGAGGGGGTGTAGGGGGTTACAGGGATAGGGAGGGGGTGTAGGGGGTTTACAGAGATAGGGAGGGGCTGTAGGGGGGTTACAGGGATAGGGAGGGGGGTGTAGGGGGGTTACTGAGATAGGGAGGGGGGTGTAGGGGGGTTACAGAGATAGGGAGGGGGTGTAGGGGGTTACAGAGATAGGGAGGGGGTGTAGGGGGGTTACAGAGATAGGGAGGGGGTGTAGGGGGTTACAGAGATAGGGAGGGGGTGTAGGGGGGTTACAGGGATAGGGAGGGGGTGTAGTGGGGTTACAGAGATAGGGAGGGGGTGTAGGGGGGTTACAGAGATAGGGAAGGGGTGTAGGGGGTTACAGAGATAGGGAGGGGGTGTAGGGGGGTTACAGAGATAGGGAGGGGGTGTAGGGGGGTTACAGAGATAGGGAGGGTGTGTAGGGGGTTACAGAGATAGGGAGGGGGTGTAGGGGGTTACAGAGATAGGGAGGGGGTGTAGGGGGGTTACAGAGATAGGGAGGGGTTGTAGGGGGGTTACAGGGATAGGGAGGGGGTGTAGGGGGGTTACAGAGATAGGGAGGGGGTGTAGTGGGGTTACAGAGATAGGGAGGGGGTGTAGGGGGTTACAGAGATAGGGAGGGGGTGTAGGGGGGTTACACAGATAGGGAGGGGGGTGTAGGGGGTTACAGATAAAGGGAGGAGGTGTAGGGGGTTACCCAGAGATGGGGAGGGAGTGTAGGGGGTTACAGGGATAGGGAGGGGGTGTAGGGGGGTTACAGTGATAGGGAGGGGGGTGTAGGGGGTTACAGGGATAGGGAGGGGTGTAGGGGGTTACAGGGATAGGGAGGTGGTGTAGGGGGTTACAGATAAAGGGAGGAGGTGTAGGGGGTTACCCAGAGATGGGGAGGGAGTGTAGGCGGTTACCCAGAGATAGGGAGGGGGTGTAGGGGGGTTACAGGGATAGGGAGGGGGCGTAGGGGGTTACAGAGATAGGGAGGGGGGTGTAGGGGGTTACAGAGATAGGGAGGGGGTGTAGGGGGTTACAGAGATAGGGATGGGGTGTAGGGGGTTACAGAGATAGGGAGGGGGTGTAGGGGGGTTACAGAGATAGGGAGGGGGTGTAGGGGGTTACAGATAAAGGGAGGATGTGTAGGGGGTTACAGAGATAGGGAGGGGTTGTAGGGGGTTACAGGGATAGGGATGGGGTGTCGGGGGTTACAGAAATAGGGAGGGGGTGTAGGGGGTTACAGAGATAGGGAGGGGGTGTAGGGGCCGGAGGGGGTTACAGAGATAGGGAGGGGGTGTAGGGGGTTACAGAGATAGGGAGAGGGTGTAGGGGGTTACAGAGATAGGGAGAGGGTGTAGGGGGTTACAGAGATAGGGAGGGGGTGTAGGGGGGTTACAGAGATAGGGAGGGGGTGTAGGGGGTTACAGAGATAGGGAGGGGGGTGTAGGGGGTTACAGAGATAGGGAGGGGGTGTAGGGGGGTTACAGAGATAGGGAGAGGGTGTAGGGGGTTACAGAGATAGGGAGGGCTTGGAGGGGGTTACAGGGATAGGGATGGGGTGTCGGGGGTTACAGAAATAGGGAGGGGGTGTAGGGGGTTACAGGGATAGGGAGGGGGTGTAGGGGGTTACAGAGATAGCAAGAGGGTGTAGGGGGGTTACAGGGATAGGGATGGGGTGTAGGGGGTTACAGTGATAGGGATGGGTGTAGGGGGTTACAGAGATAGGGAGGGGATGTAGGGGGTTACAGAGATAGCGAGAGGGTGTAGGGGGGTTACAAGGATAGGGAGGGGATGTAGGGGGTTACAGAGATAGCGAGAGGGTGTAGGGGGGTTACAGGGATAGGGAGGGGGTGTAGGGGGGTTACAGAGATAGGGACAGGGTGTAGGGGGGTTACAGAGATAGGGAGAGGGTGTAGGGGGGTTACAGAGATAGGGAGAGGGTGAAGGGGGGTTACAGAGATAGGGAGGGGGTGTAGGGGGGTTACAGAGATAGGGAGGGGGTGTAGGGGGGTTACAGAGATAGGGAGGGGGTGTAGGGGGTTACAGGGATAGGGAGGGCGTGTAGGGGGGTTACAGAGATAGGGAGGGGGTGTAGGGGGTTACAGAGATAGGGAGGGGGTGTAGGGGGTTACAGAGACAGGGAGGGGGTGGAGGGGGTTACAGAGATAGGGAGGGGGTGTTGGGGGTTACCGAGATAGGGAGGGGGTATAGGGGGTTACAGAGATGGGGGGTGTCGGGGGTTACAGAGATAGGGAGGGGGTGTAGAGGGGTTACAGAGATAGGGAGGGGGGTGTAGGGGGGTTACAGAGATAGGGAGGGGGTGTAGGGGGTTACAGAGATAGGGAGGGGGTGTAGGGGGTTACAGAGATAGGGAGGGGGTGTCGGGGGGTTACAGGGATAGGGAGGGGGTGTAGGGGGTTACTGAGTTCGGGAGGGGGTGCAGGGGGGTTACAGATATAGGGAGGGGATGTATGGGGTTACAGAGAAAGGGAGGGGGTGTAGGGGGGGTTACAGGGATAGGGAGGGGGTGTAGGGGGTTACAGAGATTGGGGGTGTAGGGGGGTTACAGAGATAGGGAGGGGGTGTGGGGGTTACAGAGATAGGGAGGGGGTGTCGGGGGGTTACAGGGATAGGGAGGGGGTGTAGGGGGGTTACAGAGATAGGGAGGGGGTGTAGGGCGTTACAGAGATAGGGAGGGGATGTAGGCGGTTACAGAGATAGGGAGGGGGTGTAGGGGGGTTACAGAGATAGGGAGGGGGTGTCGGGTGGTTACAGAGATAGGGAGAGGGGTGTGGGGGGTTACAGAGATAGGGAGGGGGTGTCGGGTGGTTACAGAGATAGGGAGGGGGTGTGGGGGGTTACAGAGATAGGGAGGGGATGTAGGGGGTTACAGAGATAGGGAGGGGGTGTCGGGGGTTACAGAGATAGGGAGGGGGTGTAGGGGGTTACAGAGATGGGGAGAGGGTGTAGGGGGTTACAGAGATAGGGAGGGGGTGTAGGGGGTTACAGGGATAGGGAGTGGGTGTAGGGGGTTACAGAGATAGGGAGGGGGTGTAGGGGCCGGAGGGGGTTACAGAGATAGGGAGGGGGTGTAGGGGGTTACAGAGATAGGGAGAGGGTGTAGGGGGTTACAGAGATAGGGAGGGGGTGTAGGGGCCGGAGGGGGTTACAGAGATAGGGAGGGGGTGTAGGGGGTTACAGAGATAGGGAGAGGGTGTAGGGGGTTACAGAGATAGGGAGGGGATGTAGGCGGTTACAGAGATAGGGAGGGGGTGTAGGGGGGTTACAGAGATAGGGAGGGGGTGTGGGGGTTACAGAGATAGGGAGGGGGTGTCGGGGGGTTACAGGGATAGGGAGGGGGTGTAGTGGGGTTACAGAGATAGGGAGGGGGTGTAGGGCGTTACAGAGATAGGGAGGGGATGTAGGCGGTTACAGAGATAGGGAGGGGGTGTAGGGGGGTTACAGAGATAGGGAGGGGGTGTCGGGTGGTTACAGAGATAGGGAGGGGGTGTGGGGGGTTACAGAGATAGGGAGGGGATGTAGGGGGTTACAGAGATAGGGAGGGGGTGTCGGGGGTTACAGAGATAGGGAGGGGGTGTAGGGGGTTACAGAGATGGGGAGAGGGTGTAGGGGGTTACAGAGATAGGGAGGGGTTGTTGGGGGTTACAGGGATAGGGAGGGGGTGTAGGGGGTTACAGAGATAGGGAGGGGGTGTAGGGGCCGGAGGGGGTTACAGAGATAGGGAGGGGGTGTAGGGGGTTACAGAGATAGGGAGAGGGTGTAGGGGGTTACAGAGATAGGGAGGGGGTGTAGGGGGTTACAGGGATAGGGAGGGGGTGTAGGGGGTTACAGAGATAGGGAGGGGGTGTAGGGGCCGGAGGGGGTTACAGAGATAGGGAGGGGGTGTAGGGGGTTACAGAGATAGGGAGAGGGTGTAGGGGGTTACAGAGATAGGGAGGGGGTGTAGGGGGTTACAGAGATAGGGAGGGGGGTGTGGGGGTTACAGAGATAGGGAGAGGGTGTAGGGGGTTACAGAGATAGGGAGAGGGTGTAGGGGGTTACAGAGATAGGGAGGGGTTGTAGGGGGTTACAGGGATAGGGATGGGGTGTCGGGGGTTACAGAAATAGGGAGGGGGTGTAGGGGGTTACAGGGATAGGGAGGGGGTGTAGGGGGGTTACAGAGATAGGGAGGGGGTGTAGGGGGTTACAGAGATAGGGAGGGGGTGTAGGGGGGTTACAGAGATAGGGAGGGGATGTAGGGGCTGGAGGGGGTTACAGAGATAGGGAGGGGGTGTAGGGAGGTTACAGAGATGGGGGGTGTAGGAGGGTTGCCGAGATAGGGAGGGGGTATAGGGGGTTACAGGGATATGGAGGGGGTGTAGGGGGGTTACAGGGATAGGGAGGGGATGTAGGGGGTTACAGAGATAGGGAGGGGGTGTAGGGGGGTTACAGAGACAGGGAGGGGGGTGTAGGGGGTTACCCAGAGATGGGGAGGGGGTGTAGGGGGTTACAGAGATAGGGAGAGGGTGTAGGGGGTTACAGAGATAGGGAGAGGGTGTAGGGGGTTACAGAGATAGGGAGGGGGTGTAGGGAGGTTACAGAGATAGGGAGGGGGTGTAGGGGCCGGAGGGGGTTACAGAGATAGGGAGGGGGTGTAGGGGGTTACAGAGATAGGGAGAGGGTGTAGGGGGTTACAGAGATAGGGAGGGGGTGTAGGGGGTTACAGAGATAGGGAGGGGGGTGTGGGGGTTACAGAGATAGGGAGAGGGTGTAGGGGGTTACAGAGATAGGGAGAGGGTGTAGGGGGTTACAGAGATAGGGAGGGGTTGTAGGGGGTTACAGGGATAGGGATGGGGTGTCGGGGGTTACAGAAATAGGGAGGGGGTGTAGGGGGTTACAGAGATAGGGAGGGGTTGTTGGGGGTTACAGGGATAGGGACGGGGTGTAGGGGGTTACAGAGATAGGGAGGGGGTGTAGGGGCCGGAGGGGGTTACAGAGATAGGGAGGGGGTGTAGGGGGTTACAGAGATAGGGAGAGGGTGTAGGGGGTTACAGAGATAGGGAGGGGGTGTAGGGGGTTACAGAGATAGGGAGGGGGGTGTGGGGGTTACAGAGATAGGGAGAGGGTGTAGGGGGGTTACAGAGATAGGGAGAGGGTGTAGGGGGTTACAGAGATAGGGAGGGGTTGTAGGGGGTTACAGAGATAGGGAGGTGGGTGTGGGGGTTACAGAGATAGGGAGAGGGTGTAGGGGGTTACAGAGATAGGGAGGGGGTGTAGGGGGTTACAGAGATAGGGAGGGGTTGTAGGGGGTTACAGAGATAGGGAGGGGGGTGTGGGGGTTACAGAGATAGGGAGAGGGTGTAGGGGGTTACAGAGATAGGGAGAGGGTGTAGGGGGTTACAGAGATAGGGAGAGGGTGTAGGGGGTTACAGGGATAGGGAGAGGGTGTAGGGGGTTACAGAGATAGGGAGAGGGTGTAGGGGGTTACAGGGATAGGGATGGGGTGTCGGGGGTTACAGAAATAGGGAGGGGGTGTAGGTGGTTACAGGGATAGGGAGGGGGTGTAGGGGGGTTACAGAGATAGGGAGGGGGTGTAGGGGGGTTACAGAGATAGGGAGGGGATGTAGGGGCCGGAGGGGGTTACAGAGATAGGGAGGGGGTGTAGGGAGGTTACAGAGATAGGGAGGGGGTATAGGGGGTTACAGAGATGGGGGGTGTAGGGGGGTTACCGAGATAGGGAGGGGGTATAGGGGGTTACAGGGATATGGAGGGGGTGTAGGGGGGTTACAGGGATAGGGAGGGGATGTAGGGGGTTACAGAGATAGGGAGGGGGTGTAGGGGGGTTACAGAGACAGGGAGGGGGGTGTAGGGGGTTACCCAGAGATGGGGAGGGGGTGTAGGGGGTTACAGAGATAGGGAGGGGGTGTAGGGGGTTACAGAGATAGGGAGAGGGTGTAGGGGGTTACAGAGATAGGGAGAGGGTGTAGGGGGTTACAGAGATAGGGAGGGGGTGTAGGGGGGTTACAGAGATAGGGAAGGGGTGTAGGGGGTTACAGGGATAGGGATGGGGTGTCGGGGGTTACAGAAATAGGGAGGGGGTGTAGGGGGTTACAGGGATAGGGATGGGGTGTCGGGGGTTACAGAAATAGGGAGGGGGTGTAGGGGGTTACAGGGATAGGGAGGGGGTGTAGGGGGGTTACAGAGATAGGGAGGGGATGTAGGGGCCGGAGGGGGTTACAGAGATAGGGAGGGGGTGTAGGGAGGTTACAGAGATAGGTAGGGGGTATAGGGGGTTACAGAGATGGGGGGTGTAGGGGGGTTACCGAGATAGGGAGGGGGTATAGGGGGTTACAGGGATATGGAGGGGGTGTAGGGGGGTTACAGGGATAGGGAGGGGATGTAGGGGGTTACAGAGATAGGGAGGGGGTGTAGGGGGGTTACAGAGACAGGGAGGGGGGTGTAGAGGGTTACCCAGAGATAGGGAGGGAGTGTAGGGGGTTACAGGGATAGGGAGGGGGTGTAGGGGGTTACAGGGATAGGGAGGTGGTGTAGGGGGTTACAGATAAAGGGAGGGGATGTAGGGGGTTACAGAGATAGGGAGGGGGTGTAGGGGGGTTACAGAGACAGGGAGGGGGGTGTAGAGGGTTACAGAGATAGGGAGGGGGTGTCGGGGGTTACAGATATAGGGAGGGGGTGTAGTGGGGTTACAGGGATAGGGAGGGGGTGTAGGGGGTTACAGATAAAGGGAGGGGGTGTAGGGGGTTACCCAGAGATGGGGAGGGGGTGTAGGGAGTTACAGAGATAGGGAGGGGGTGTAGGGGGGTTACAGTGATAGGGAGGGGGGTGTAGGGGGGTTACAGATAAAGGGAGGAGGTGTAGGGGGTTACCCAGAGATGGGGAGGGGGGTGTAGGGAGTTACAGAGATAGGGAGGGGGTGTAGGGGGGTTACAGAGATAGGGAGGGGTTGTCGGGGGTTTACAGAGATAGGGAGGTGGGTGTAGGGGGTTTACAGAGATAGGGAGGGGGTGTAGGGGGTTACAGAGATAGGGAGGGGGTGTAGGGGGTTACAGGGATAGGGAGGGGGTGTAGGGGGTTTACAGAGATAGGGAGGGGCTGTAGGGGGGTTACAGGGATAGGGAGGGGGGTGTAGGGGGGTTACTGAGATAGGGAGGGGGGTGTAGGGGGGTTACAGAGATAGGGAGGGGGTGTAGGGGGTTACAGAGATAGGGAGGGGGTGTAGGGGGGTTACAGAGATAGGGAGGGGGTGTAGGGGGTTACAGAGATAGGGAGGGGGTGTAGGGGGGTTACAGGGATAGGGAGGGGGTGTAGTGGGGTTACAGAGATAGGGAGGGGGTGTAGGGGGGTTACAGAGATAGGGAAGGGGTGTAGGGGGTTACAGAGATAGGGAGGGGGTGTAGGGGGGTTACAGAGATAGGGAGGGGGTGTAGGGGGGTTACAGAGATAGGGAGGGTGTGTAGGGGGTTACAGAGATAGGGAGGGGGTGTAGGGGGTTACAGAGATAGGGAGGGGGTGTAGGGGGGTTACAGAGATAGGGAGGGGTTGTAGGGGGGTTACAGGGATAGGGAGGGGGTGTAGGGGGGTTACAGAGATAGGGAGGGGGTGTAGTGGGGTTACAGAGATAGGGAGGGGGTGTAGGGGGTTACAGAGATAGGGAGGGGGTGTAGGGGGGTTACACAGATAGGGAGGGGGGTGTAGGGGGTTACAGATAAAGGGAGGAGGTGTAGGGGGTTACCCAGAGATGGGGAGGGAGTGTAGGGGGTTACAGGGATAGGGAGGGGGTGTAGGGGGGTTACAGTGATAGGGAGGGGGGTGTAGGGGGTTACAGGGATAGGGAGGGGTGTAGGGGGTTACAGGGATAGGGAGGTGGTGTAGGGGGTTACAGATAAAGGGAGGAGGTGTAGGGGGTTACCCAGAGATGGGGAGGGAGTGTAGGCGGTTACCCAGAGATAGGGAGGGGGTGTAGGGGGGTTACAGGGATAGGGAGGGGGCGTAGGGGGTTACAGAGATAGGGAGGGGGTGTAGGGGGTTACAGAGATAGGGAGGGGGGTGTAGGGGGTTACAGAGATAGGGAGGGGGTGTAGGGGGTTACAGAGATAGGGATGGGGTGTAGGGGGTTACAGAGATAGGGAGGGGGTGTAGGGGGGTTACAGAGATAGGGAGGGGGTGTAGGGGGTTACAGATAAAGGGAGGATGTGTAGGGGGTTACAGAGATAGGGAGGGGTTGTAGGGGGTTACAGGGATAGGGATGGGGTGTCGGGGGTTACAGAAATAGGGAGGGGGTGTAGGGGGTTACAGAGATAGGGAGGGGGTGTAGGGGCCGGAGGGGGTTACAGAGATAGGGAGGGGGTGTAGGGGGTTACAGAGATAGGGAGAGGGTGTAGGGGGTTACAGAGATAGGGAGAGGGTGTAGGGGGTTACAGAGATAGGGAGGGGGTGTAGGGGGGTTACAGAGATAGGGAGGGGGTGTAGGGGGTTACAGAGATAGGGAGGGGGGTGTAGGGGGTTACAGAGATAGGGAGGGGGTGTAGGGGGGTTACAGAGATAGGGAGAGGGTGTAGGGGGTTACAGAGATAGGGAGGGCTTGGAGGGGGTTACAGGGATAGGGATGGGGTGTCGGGGGTTACAGAAATAGGGAGGGGGTGTAGGGGGTTACAGGGATAGGGAGGGGGTGTAGGGGGTTACAGAGATAGCAAGAGGGTGTAGGGGGGTTACAGGGATAGGGATGGGGTGTAGGGGGTTACAGTGATAGGGATGGGTGTAGGGGGTTACAGAGATAGGGAGGGGATGTAGGGGGTTACAGAGATAGCGAGAGGGTGTAGGGGGGTTACAAGGATAGGGAGGGGATGTAGGGGGTTACAGAGATAGCGAGAGGGTGTAGGGGGGTTACAGGGATAGGGAGGGGGTGTAGGGGGGTTACAGAGATAGGGACAGGGTGTAGGGGGGTTACAGAGATAGGGAGAGGGTGTAGGGGGGTTACAGAGATAGGGAGAGGGTGAAGGGGGGTTACAGAGATAGGGAGGGGGTGTAGGGGGGTTACAGAGATAGGGAGGGGGTGTAGGGGGGTTACAGAGATAGGGAGGGGGTGTAGGGGGTTACAGGGATAGGGAGGGCGTGTAGGGGGGTTACAGAGATAGGGAGGGGGTGTAGGGGGTTACAGAGATAGGGAGGGGGTGTAGGGGGTTACAGAGACAGGGAGGGGGTGGAGGGGGTTACAGAGATAGGGAGGGGGTGTTGGGGGTTACCGAGATAGGGAGGGGGTATAGGGGGTTACAGAGATGGGGGGTGTCGGGGGTTACAGAGATAGGGAGGGGGTGTAGAGGGGTTACAGAGATAGGGAGGGGGGTGTAGGGGGGTTACAGAGATAGGGAGGGGGTGTAGGGGGTTACAGAGATAGGGAGGGGGTGTAGGGGGTTACAGAGATAGGGAGGGGGTGTCGGGGGGTTACAGGGATAGGGAGGGGGTGTAGGGGGTTACTGAGTTCGGGAGGGGGTGCAGGGGGGTTACAGATATAGGGAGGGGATGTATGGGGTTACAGAGAAAGGGAGGGGGTGTAGGGGGGGTTACAGGGATAGGGAGGGGGTGTAGGGGGTTACAGAGATTGGGGGTGTAGGGGGGTTACAGAGATAGGGAGGGGGTGTGGGGGTTACAGAGATAGGGAGGGGGTGTCGGGGGGTTACAGGGATAGGGAGGGGGTGTAGGGGGGTTACAGAGATAGGGAGGGGGTGTAGGGCGTTACAGAGATAGGGAGGGGATGTAGGCGGTTACAGAGATAGGGAGGGGGTGTAGGGGGGTTACAGAGATAGGGAGGGGGTGTCGGGTGGTTACAGAGATAGGGAGAGGGGTGTGGGGGGTTACAGAGATAGGGAGGGGGTGTCGGGTGGTTACAGAGATAGGGAGGGGTTGTGGGGGGTTACAGAGATAGGGAGGGGATGTAGGGGGTTACAGAGATAGGGAGGGGGTGTCGGGGGTTACAGAGATAGGGAGGGGGTGTAGGGGGTTACAGAGATGGGGAGAGGGTGTAGGGGGTTACAGAGATAGGGAGGGGGTGTAGGGGGTTACAGGGATAGGGAGGGGGTGTAGGGGGTTACAGAGATAGGGAGGGGGTGTAGGGGCCGGAGGGGGTTACAGAGATAGGGAGGGGGTGTAGGGGGTTACAGAGATAGGGAGAGGGTGTAGGGGGTTACAGAGATAGGGAGGGGGTGTAGGGGCCGGAGGGGGTTACAGAGATAGGGAGGGGGTGTAGGGGGTTACAGAGATAGGGAGAGGGTGTAGGGGGTTACAGAGATAGGGAGGGGGTGTAGGGGGTTACAGAGATAGGGAGGGGGGTGTGGGGGTTACAGAGATAGGGAGAGGGTGTAGGGGGTTACAGAGATAGGGAGAGGGTGTAGGGGGTTACAGAGATAGGGAGGGGTTGTAGGGGGTTACAGGGATAGGGATGGGGTGTCGGGGGTTACAGAAATAGGGAGGGGGTGTAGGGGGTTACAGGGATAGGGAGGGGGTGTAGGGGGTTACAGAGATAGGGAGGGGGTGTAGGGGGTTACAGAGATAGGGAGGGGGTGTAGGGGGGTTACAGAGATAGGGAGGGGATGTAGGGGCTGGAGGGGGTTACAGAGATAGGGAGGGGGTGTAGGGAGGTTACAGAGATGGGGGGTGTAGGGGGGTTGCCGAGATAGGGAGGGGGTATAGGGGGTTACAGGGATATGGAGGGGGTGTAGGGGGGTTACAGGGATAGGGAGGGGATGTAGGGGGTTACAGAGATAGGGAGGGGGTGTAGGGGGGTTACAGAGACAGGGAGGGGGGTGTAGGGGGTTACCCAGAGATGGGGAGGGGGTGTAGGGGGTTACAGAGATAGGGAGAGGGTGTAGGGGGTTACAGAGATAGGGAGGGGGTGTAGGGAGGTTACAGAGATAGGGAGGGGGTATAGGGGGTTACAGAGATGGGGGGTGTAGGGGGGTTACCGAGATAGGGAGGGGGTATAGGGGGTTACAGGGATATGGAGGGGGTGTAGGGGGGTTACAGGGATAGGGAGGGGATGTAGGGGGTTACAGAGATAGGGAGGGGGTGTAGGGGGGTTACAGAGACAGGGAGGGGGGTGTAGGGGGTTACCCAGAGATGGGGAGGGGGTGTAGGGGGTTACAGAGATAGGGAGGGGGTGTAGGGGGTTACAGAGATAGGGAGAGGGTGTAGGGGGTTACAGAGATAGGGAGAGGGTGTAGGGGGTTACAGAGATAGGGAGGGGGTGTAGGGGGGTTACAGAGATAGGGAGGGGGTGTAGGGGGTTACAGGGATAGGGATGGGGTGTCGGGGGTTACAGAAATAGGGAGGGGGTGTAGGGGGTTACAGAGATAGGGAGGGGGTGTAGGGGGTTACAGAGATAGGGAGGTGGTGTAGGGGGTTACAGAGATAGGGAGAGGGTGTAGGGGGTTACAGAGATAGGGAGGGGGTGTAGGGGGTTACAGAGATAGGGAGGGGGTGTAGGGGGTTACAGGGATAGGGATGGGGTGTCGGGGGTTACAGAAATAGGGAGGGGGTGTAGGGGGTTACAGGGATAGGGAGGGGGTGTAGGGGGGTTACAGAGATAGGGAGGGGATGTAGGGGCCGGAGGGGGTTACAGAGATAGGGAGGGGGTGTAGGGAGGTTACAGAGATAGGTAGGGGGTATCGGGGGTTACAGAGATGGGGAGTGTAGGGGGGTTACCGAGATAGGGAGGGGGTATAGGGGGTTACAGGGATATGGAGGGGGTGTAGGGGGGTTACAGGGATAGGGAGGGGATGTAGGGGGTTACAGAGATAGGGAGGGGGTGTAGGGGGGTTACAGAGACAGGGAGGGGGGTGTAGAGGGTTACCCAGAGATAGGGAGGGAGTGTAGGGGGTTACAGGGATAGGGAGGGGGTGTAGGGGGTTACAGGGATAGGGAGGTGGTGTAGGGGGTTACAGATAAAGGGAGGGGATGTAGGGGGTTACAGAGATAGGGAGGGGGTGTAGGGGGGTTACAGAGACAGGGAGGGGGTGTAGAGGGTTACAGAGATAGGGAGGGGGTGTCGGGGGTTACAGATATAGGGAGGGGGTGTAGTGGGGTTACAGGGATAGGGAGGGGGTGTAGGGGGTTACAGATAAAGGGAGGGGGTGTAGGGGGTTACCCAGAGATGGGGAGGGGGTGTAGGGGGTTACAGGGATAGGGAGGGGGTGTAGGGGGGTTACAGTGATAGGGAGGGGGGTGTAGGGGGGTTACAGATAAAGGGAGGAGGTGTAGGGGGTTACCCAGAGATGGGGAGGGGGGTGTAGGGAGTTACAGAGATAGGGAGGGGGTGTAGGGGGGTTACAGAGATAGGGAGGGGTTGTAGGGGGTTTACAGAGATAGGGAGGTGGGTGTAGGGGGTTTACAGAGATAGGGAGGGGGTGTAGGGGGTTACAGAGATAGGGAGGGGGTGTAGGGGGTTACAGAGATAGGGAGGGGGTGTAGGGGGTTACAGGGATAGGGAGGGGGTGTAGGGGGTTTACAGAGATAGGGAGGGGCTGTAGGGGGGTTACAGGGTTAGGGAGGGGGTGTAGGGGGGTTACAGAGATAGGGAGGGGGTGTAGGGGGTTACAGGGATAGGGAGGGGGGTGTAGGGGGTTACAGAGATAGGGAGGGGGGTGTAGGGGGGTTACAGAGATAGGGAGGGGGTGTAGGGGGTTACAGGGATAGGGAGGGGGGTGTAGGGGGGTTACTGAGATAGGGAGGGGGGTGTAGGGGGGTTACAGAGATAGGGAGGGGGTGTAGGGGGTTACAGAGATAGGGAGGGGGTGTAGGGGGTTACAGAGATAGGGAGGGGGTGTAGGGGGGGTTACAGAGATAGGGAGGGGGTGTAGGGGGTTACAGAGATAGGGAGGGGGTGTAGGGGGGTTACAGGGATAGGGAGGGGGTGTAGTGGGGTTACAGAGATAGGGAGGGGGTGTAGGGGGTTACAGAGATAGGGAGGGGGTGTAGGGGGTTACAGAGATAGGGAGGGGGGTGTAGAGGGTTACAGAGATAGGGAGGGGGTGTAGAGGGTTACAGATAAAGGGAGGAGGTGTAGGGGGTTACCCAGAGATGGGGAGGGAGTGTAGGCGGTTACCCAGAGATAGGGAGGGGGTGTAGGGGGGTTACAGGGATAGGGAGGGGGTGTAGGGGGTTACAGGGATAGGGAGGGGGTGTAGGGGGTTACAGGGATAGGGAGGTGGTGTAGGGGGTTACAGATAAAGGGAGGAGGTGTAGGGGGTTACCCAGAGATGGGGAGGGAGTGTAGGCGGTTACCCAGAGATAGGGAGGGGGTGTAGGGGGGTTACAGGGATAGGGAGGGGGCGTAGGGGGTTACAGTGATAGGGAGGGGGTGTAGGGGGTTACAGAGATAGGGAGGGGGTGTAGGGGGTTACCATGAGATAGGGAGGGGGTGTAGGGGGTTACAGAGATAGGGAGGGGGTGTAGGGGGGTTACAGAGATAGGGAGGGGGTGTAGAGGGTTACAGAGATAGGGAGGGGGTGTAGGGGGGTTACAGAGATAGGGAGGGGGTGTAGAGGGTTACAGATAAAGGGAGGGGATGTAGGCGGTTACCCAGAGATGGGGAGGGAGTGTAGGGGGGTTACAGAGATAGGGAGGGGGGTGTGGGGGTTACAGAGATAGGGAGGGGGTGTAGGGGGTTACAGGGATAGGGAGGGGGTGTAGGGGGTTACAGAGATAGCGAGAGGGTGTAGGGGGGTTACAGGGATAGGGATGGGGTGTAGGGGGTTACAGGGATAGGGAGGGGATGTAGGGGGTTACAGAGATAGGGAGGGGATGTAGGGGGTTACAGAGATAGCGAGAGGGTATAGGGGGGTTACAGGGATAGGGAGGGGATGTAGGGGGTTACAGAGATAGGGAGGTGGTGTAGGGGGTTACAGAGATAGGGAGGGGGTGTAGGGAGGTTACAGAGATAGGGAGGGGATGTAGGTGGTTACAGAGATAGGGAGGGGGTGTAGGGGGGTTACAGAGATAGGGAGGGGATGTAGGTGGTTACAGAGATAGGGAGGGGGGTGTGGGGGTTACAGAGATAGGGAGAGGGTGTAGGGGGTTACAGAGATAGGGAGAGGGTGTAGGGGGTTACAGAGATAGGGAGGGGTTGTAGGGGGTTACAGAGATAGGGAGGTGGGTGTGGGGGTTACAGAGATAGGGAGAGGGTGTAGGGGGTTACAGAGATAGGGAGGGGGTCTAGGGGGTTACAGAGATAGGGAGGGGTTGTAGGGGGTTACAGAGATAGGGAGGGGGGTGTGGGGGTTACAGAGATAGGGAGAGGGTGTAGGGGGTTACAGAGATAGGGAGAGGGTGTAGGGGGTTACAGAGATAGGGAGAGGGTGTAGGGGGTTACAGGGATAGGGAGGGGTGTCGGGGGTTACAGAAATAGGGAGGGGGTGTAGGGGGTTACAGGGATAGGGAGGGGGTGTAGGGGGGTTACAGAGATAGGGAGGGGGTGTAGGGGGGTTACAGAGATAGGGAGGGGGTGTAGGGGGTTACAGAGATAGGGAGAGGGTGTAGGGGGTTACAGGGATAGGGATGGGGTGTCGGGGGTTACAGAAATAGGGAGGGGGTGTAGGGGGTTACAGGGATAGGGAGGGGGTGTAGGGGGGTTACAGAGATAGGGAGGGGGTGTAGGGGGGTTACAGAGATAGGGAGGGGATGTAGGGGCCGGAGGGGGTTACAGAGATAGGGAGGGGGTGTAGGGAGGTTACAGAGATAGGGAGGGGGTATAGGGGGTTACAGAGATGGGGGGTGTAGGGGGGTTACCGAGATAGGGAGGGGGTATAGGGGGTTACAGGGATATGGAGGGGGTGTAGGGGGGTTACAGGGATAGGGAGGGGATGTAGGGGGTTACAGAGATAGGGAGGGGGTGTAGGGGGGTTACAGAGACAGGGAGGGGGGTGTAGGGGGTTACCCAGAGATGGGGAGGGGGTGTAGGGGGTTACAGAGATAGGGAGGGGGTGTAGGGGGTTACAGAGATAGGGAGAGGGTGTAGGGGGTTACAGAGATAGGGAGAGGGTGTAGGGGGTTACAGAGATAGGGAGGGGGTGTAGGGGGTTACAGAGATAGGGAGGGGGTGTAGGGGGTTACAGATAAAGGGAGGGGATGTAGGGGGTTACAGAGATAGGGAGGGGGTGTAGGGGGGTTACAGAGACAGGGAGGGGGGTGTAGAGGGTTACAGAGATAGGGAGGGGGTGTCGGGGGTTACAGATATAGGGAGGGGGTGTAGTGGGGTTACAGGGATAGGGAGGGGGTGTAGGGGGTTACAGATAAAGGGAGGGGGTGTAGGGGGTTACCCAGAGATGGGGAGGGGGTGTAGGGAGTTACAGAGATAGGGAGGGGGTGTAGGGGGGTTACAGTGATAGGGAGGGGGGTGTAGGGGGGTTACAGATAAAGGGAGGAGGTGTAGGGGGTTACCCAGAGATGGGGAGGGGGGTGTAGGGAGTTACAGAGATAGGGAGGGGGTGTAGGGGGATTACAGAGATAGGGAGGGGTTGTAGGGGGTTTACAGAGATAGGGAAGTGGGTGTAGGGGGTTTACAGAGATAGGGAGGGGGTGTAGGGGGTTACAGAGATAGGGAGGGGGTGTAGGGGGTTACAGAGATAGGGAGGGGGTGTAGGGGGTTACAGAGATAGGGAGGGGGTGTAGGGGGTTACAGAGATAGGGAGGGGGTGTAGGGGGTTACAGGGATAGGGAGGGGGTGTAGGGGGTTTACAGAGATAGGGAGGGGGTGTAGGGGGTTACAGAGATAGGGAGGGGGTGTAGGGGGGTTACAGAGATAGGGAGGGGTTGTAGGGGGGTTACAGGGATAGGGAGGGGGTGTAGGGGGGTTACAGAGATAGGGAGGGGGTGTAGTGGGGTTACAGAGATAGGGAGGGGGTGTAGGGGGTTACAGAGATAGGGAGGGGGTGTAGGGGGGTTACACAGATAGGGAGGGGGGTGTAGGGGGTTACAGATAAAGGGAGGAGGTGTAGGGGGTTACCCAGAGATGGGGAGGGAGTGTAGGGGGTTACAGGGATAGGGAGGGGGTGTAGGGGGGTTACAGTGATAGGGAGGGGGGTGTAGGGGGTTACAGGGATAGGGAGGGGGTGTAGGGGGTTACAGGGATAGGGAGGTGGTGTAGGGGGTTACAGATAAAGGGAGGAGGTGTAGGGGGTTACCCAGAGATGGGGAGGGAGTGTAGGCGGTTACCCAGAGATAGGGAGGGGGTGTAGGGGGGTTACAGGGATAGGGAGGGGGCGTAGGGGGTTACAGTGATAGGGAGGGGGTGTAGGGGGTTACAGATAAAGGGAGGGGGTGTAGGGGGTTACCATGAGATAGGGAGGGGGTGTAGAAGGTTACAGAGATAGGGAGGGGGTGTAGGGGGGTTACAGAGATAGGGAGGGGGGTGTAGGGGGTTACAGATAAAGGGAGGAGGTGTAGGGGGTTACAGAGATAGGGAGGGGGTGTAGGGGGTTACCCAGAGATGGGGAGGGAGTGTAGGGGGTTACAGGGATAGGGAGGGGGTGTAGGGGGTTACAGGGATAGGGAGGGGGTGTAGGGGGTTACAGGGATAGGGAGGTGGTGTAGGGGGTTACAGATAAAGGGAGGAGGTGTAGGGGGTTACCCAGAGATGGGGAGGGAGTGTAGGCGGTTACCCAGAGATAGGGAGGGGGTGTAGGGGGGTTACAGGGATAGGGAGGGGGCGTAGGGGGTTACAGTGATAGGGAGGGGGTGTAGGGGGTTACAGATAAAGGGAGGGGGTGTAGGGGGTTACCATGAGATAGGGAGGGGGTGTAGAGGGTTACAGAGATAGGGAGGGGGTGTAGAGGGTTACAGATAAAGGGAGGGGATGTAGGGGGTTACAGAGATAGGGAGGGGGTGTAGGGGGGTTACAGAGATGGGGAGGGGATGTAGGGGGTTACAGGGATAGGGATGGGGTGTCGGGGGTTACAGAAATAGGGAGGGGGTGTAGGGGGTTACAGGGATAGGGAGGGGGTGTAGGGGGTTACAGAGATAGGGAGGGGGTGTAGGGGCCGGAGGGGGTTACAGAGATAGGGAGGGGGTGTAGGGGGTTACAGAGATAGGGAGAGGGTGTAGGGGGTTACAGAGATAGGGAGAGGGTGTAGGGGGTTACAGAGATAGGGAGGGGGTGTAGGGGGGTTACAGAGATAGGGAGGGGGTGTAGGGGGTTACAGAGATAGGGAGGGGGTGTAGGGGGTTACAGAGATAGGGAGAGGGTGTAGGGGGTTACAGAGATAGGGAGAGGGTGTAGGGGGTTACAGAGATAGGGAGGGGGGTGTGGGGGTTACAGAGATAGGGAGAGGGTGTAGGGGGTTACAGAGATAGGGAGAGGGTGTAGGGGGTTACAGAGAAAGGGAGGGGGTTGGAGGGGGTTACAGAGATAGCGAGAGGGTGTAGGGGGGTTACAGGGATAGGGATGGGGTGTAGGGGGTTACAGTGATAGGGATGGGTGTAGGGGGGTTACAGAGATAGGGAGGGGATGTAGGGGGTTACAGAGATAGCGAGAGGGTGTAGGGGGGTTACAAGGATAGGGAGGGGATGTAGGGGGTTACAGAGATAGCGAGAGGGTGTAGGGGGGTTACAGGGATAGGGAGGGGATGTAGGGGGTTACAGAGATAGCGAGAGGGTGTAGGGGGGTTACAGAGATAGGGGAGGGGGTATAGAGGGGTTACAGAAATAGGGAGGAGCTGTAGGGGTTACAGAGATAGGGAGGGGGTGTAGGGAGGTTACAGAGAGAGGGAGGGGGTGTAGGGGGGTTACAGAGATAGGGAGGGGATGTAGGTGGTTACAGAGATAGGGAGGTGGTGTAGGGGGTTACAGAGATAGGGAGAGGGTGTAGGGGGTTACAGAGATAGGGAGGGGGTGTAGGGAGGTTACAGAGATAGGGAGGGGATGTAGGTGGTTACAGAGATAGGGAGGGGGTGTAGGGGGGTTACAGAGATAGGGAGGGGGTGTAGGGGGTTACAGAGATAGGGAGAGGGTGTAGGGGGTTACAGAGATAGGGAGGGGGTGTCGGGGGGTTACAGAGATAGGGAGGGGATGTCAGGGGGTTACAGAGATAGGGAGGGGGTGTAGGGGGTTACAGGGATAGGGAGGGGGTGTAGGGGGTTACAGAGATAGGGAGGGGGTGTAGGGGGTTACAGAGATAGCGAGAGGGTGTAGGGGGGTTACAGAGATAGGGAGGGGGTGTATGGGGTTACGGAGAAACGGAGGGGATGTAGGGGGTTACAGAGATAGGGAGAGGGTGTAGGGGGGTTACAGGGATAGGGATCGGGTGTAGGGGGTTACAGAGATAGGGAGGGGATGTAGGGGGTTACAGAGATAGCGAGAGGGTGTAGGGGGGTTACAGGGATAGGGAGGGGGTGTAGGGGGTTACAGGGATAGGGAGGGGGTGTAGGGGGGTTACAGAGATAGGGAGGGGGTGTATGGGGTTACGGAGAAACGGAGGGGATGTAGGGGGTTACAGAGATAGGGAGAGGGTGTAGGGGGGTTACAGGGATAGGGATCGGGTGTAGGGGGTTACAGAGATAGGGAGGGGATGTAGGGGGTTACAGAGATAGCGAGAGGGTGTAGGGGGGTTACAGGGATAGGGATGGGGTGTAGGGGGTTACAGGGATAGGGAGGGGATGTAGGGGGTTACAGAGATAGCGAGAGGGTGTAGGGGGGTTACAGAGATAGGGAGGGGGTGTAGGGAGGTTACAGAGAGAGGGAGGGGGTGTAGGGGGGTTACAGAGATAGGGAGGGGATGTAGGTGGTTACAGAGATAGGGAGGTGGTGTAGGGGGTTACAGAGATAGGGAGAGGGTGTAGGGGGTTACAGAGATAGGGAGGGGGTGTAGGGAGGTTACAGAGATAGGGAGGGGATGTAGGTGGTTACAGAGATAGGGAGGGGGTGTAGGGGGGTTACAGAGATAGGGAGGGGATGTAGGTGGTTACAGAGATAGGGAGGGGGTGTAGGGGGTTACAGAGATAGGGAGAGGGTGTAGGGGGTTACAGAGATAGGGAGGGGGTGTCGGGGGGTTACAGAGATAGGGAGGGGATGTCAGGGGGTTACAGAAATGGGGAGGGGGTGTAGGGGAGTTACAGGGATAGGGAGGGGGGTGTAGAGGGTTACAGAGATAGGGAGGGGGGTGTAGAGGGTTACAGAGATAGGGAGGGGGGTGTAGAGGGTTACAGAGATAGGGAGGGGGTGTAGGGGGTTACCCAGAGATGGGGAGGGAGTGTAGGGGGTTACCCAGAGATGGGGAGGGAGTGTAGGGGGTTACAGAGATAGGGAGGGGATGTAGGCGGTTACAGAGATAGGGAGGGGGTGTAGGGGGTTACAAGGATAGGGAGGGGGTGTAGGGGGTTACAAGGATAGGGAGGGGGTGTAGGGGGGTTACAGCGACAGGGAGGGGGTGTAGGGGGTTACAGGGATAGGGAGGGGGTGTAGGGGGTTACAGAGATAGGGAGGGGGTGTAGGGGGGTTACAGGGTTAGGGAGGGGGTGTAGGGGGTTACAGAGATAGGGAGGGGGTGTAGGGGGTTACAGAGATAGGGAGGGGGTGTAGGGGGTTACCCAGAGATAGGGAGGGGGGTGTAGGGGGGTTACTGAGACAGGGAGGGGGTGTAGGGGGGTTACAGAGATAGGGAGGGGTGTGTAGGGGGTTACAGGGATAGGGAGGGGGTGGAGGGGGTTACAGAGATAGGGAGGGGTGTGTAGGGGGTTACAGGGATAGGGAGGGGGTGTAGGGGGGTTACAGAGATAGGGAGGGGTGTGTAGGGGGTTACAGGGATAGGGAGGGGGTGGAGGGGGTTACAGGGATAGGGAGGGGGTGTAGGGGGGTTACAGAGATAGGGAGGGGGTGTAGTAGGGTTACAGAGATAGGGAGGGGGTGTCGGGGGTTACAGGGATAGGGAGGGGGTGTAGGGGGTTACAGAGATAGGGAGGGGGTGTAGGGGGGTTACAGAGATAGGGAGGGGGGTGTAGGGGGGTTACAGAGATAGGGAGGGGGTGTAGGGGGGGTTACAGAGATAGGGAAGGGGTGTAGGGGGGTTACAGAGATAGGGAGGGGGTGTAGGGGGGTTACAGAGATAGGGAGGGGGTGTAGGGGGGGTTACAGGGATAGGGAGGGGGTGTAGGGGGTTACAGAGATTGGGGGTGTAGGGGGGTTACAGAGATAGGGAGGGGGTGTAGGGGGTTACAGAGATAGGGAGGGGGTGTAGGGGGGGTTACAGAGATAGGGAGGGGGTGTAGGGGGGTTACAGAGATAGGGAGGGGGTGTAGGGGGGGTTACAGAGATAGGGAGGGGGTGTAGGGGGTTACAGAGATTGGGGGTGTAGGGGGTTACAGAGATAGGGAGGGGGTGTAGGGGGGTTACAGACACAGGGAGGGGGTGGAGGGGGTTACAGAGATAGGGAGGGGGTGTAGGGGGTTACCGAGATAGGGAGGGGCTGTAGGGGGTTACATGGATAGGGAGGGGGTGTAGGGTGTTACAGAGATAGGGAGGGGCTGTAGGGGGTTACATGGATAGGGAGGGGGTGTAGGGGGTTACAGAGATAGGGAGGCGGGTGTAGGGGGTTACAGGGATAGGGAGGGGGTGTAGGGGGGTTACAGAGATAGGGAGGGGGGTGTAGGGGGTTACAGAGATAGGGAGGGGGTGTAGGGGGTTACAGAGATAGGGAGGGGGGTGTAGGGGGGTTACAGAGATAGGGAGGGGGGTGTAGGGGGGTTACAGAGATAGGGAGGGGGTGTAGGGGGGTTACAGAGATAGGGAGGGTGTGTAGGGGGTTACCCAGAGATGGGGAGGGGGTGTAGGGGAGTTACAGAGATAGGGAGGGGGGTGTAGGGGGGTTACAGAGATTGGGAGGGGGGTGTAGGGGGGTTACAGAGATAGGGAGGGGGGTGTAGGGGGGTTACAGAGATAGGGAGGGGGTGTAGGGGGGTTACAGAGATAGGGAGGGGGTGTAGGGGGTTACCCAGAGATGGGGAGGGAGTGTAAGGGGTTACAGGGATAGGGAGGGGGTGTTGGGGAGTTACAGAGATAGGGAGGGGGTGTAGGGGGGTTACAGAGATAGGGAGGGGGGTGTAGGGGGGTTACAGAGATAGGGAGGGGGTGTAGGGGGCTTACAGAGATAGGGAGGGGGTGTAGGGGGTTACAGAGATAGGGAGGGGGTGTAGGGGGTTACAAGGATAGGGAGGGGGGTGTAGGGGGTTACAGGGATAGGGAGGGGGTGTAGGGGGTTACAGAGATAGGGAGGGGGTGTAGGGGGGTTACAGAGATAGGGAGGGGGGTGTAGGGGGGTTACAGAGATAGGGAGGGGGTGTAGGGGGTTACAGAGATAGGGAGGGGGTGTAGGGGGTTACCCAGAGATGGGGAGGGAGTGTAGGGGGTTACCCAGAGATGGGGAGGGAGTGTAGGGGGTTACAGAGATAGGGAGGGCGTTTAGGGGGTTACAGAGATAGGGAGGGGATGTAGGCGGTTACAGAGATAGGGAGGGGGTGTAGGGGGTTACAAGGATAGGGAGGGGGTGTAGGGGGTTACAAGGATAGGGAGGGGGTGTAGGGGGGTTACAGCGACAGGGAGGGGGTGTAGGGGGTTACAGGGATAGGGAGGGGGTGTAGGGGGTTACAGAGATAGGGAGGGGGTGTAGGGGGGTTACAGGGTTAGGGAGGGGGTGTAGGGGGTTACAGAGATAGGGAGGGGGTGTAGGGGGTTACAGAGATAGGGAGGGGGTGTAGGGGGTTACCCAGAGATAGGGAGGGGGGTGTAGGGGGGTTACTGAGACAGGGAGGGGGTGTAGGGGGGTTACAGAGATAGGGAGGGGTGTGTAGGGGGTTACAGGGATAGGGAGGGGGTGGAGGGGGTTACAGAGATAGGGAGGGGTGTGTAGGGGGTTACAGGGATAGGGAGGGGGTGTAGGGGGGTTACAGAGATAGGGAGGGGGTGTAGTAGGGTTACAGAGATAGGGAGGGGGTGTCGGGGGTTACAGGGATAGGGAGGGGGTGTAGGGGGTTACAGAGATAGGGAGGGGGTGTAGGGGGGTTACAGAGATAGGGAGGGGGGTGTAGGGGGGTTACAGAGATAGGGAGGGGGTGTAGGGGGGTTACAGAGATAGGGAAGGGGTGTAGGGGGGTTACAGAGATAGGGAGGGGGTGTAGGGGGGTTACAGAGATAGGGAGGGGGTGTAGGGGGGGTTACAGGGATAGGGAGGGGGTGTAGGGGGTTACAGAGATTGGGGGTGTAGGGGGGTTACAGAGATAGGGAGGGGGTGTAGGGGGTTACAGAGATAGGGAGGGGGTGTAGGGGGGGTTACAGAGATAGGGAGGGGGTGTAGGGGGGTTACAGAGATAGGGAGGGGGTGTAGGGGGGGTTACAGAGATAGGGAGGGGGTGTAGGGGGTTACAGAGATTGGGGGTGTAGGGGGTTACAGAGATAGGGAGGGGGTGTAGGGGGGTTACAGACACAGGGAGGGGGTGGAGGGGGTTACAGAGATAGGGAGGGGGTGTAGGGGGTTACCGAGATAGGGAGGGGCTGTAGGGGGTTACATGGATAGGGAGGGGGTGTAGGGGGTTACAGAGATAGGGAGGCGGGTGTAGGGGTTTACAGGGATAGGGAGGGGGTGTAGGGGGGTTACAGAGATAGGGAGGGGGGTGTAGGGGGTTACAGAGATAGGGAGGGGGTGTAGGGGGTTACAGAGATAGGGAGGGGGGTGTAGGGGGGTTACAGAGATAGGGAGGGGGGTGTAGGGGGGTTACAGAGATAGGGAGGGGGTGTAGGGGGGTTACAGAGATAGGGAGGGGGTGTAGGGGGTTACCCAGAGATGGGGAGGGGGTGTAGGGGAGTTACAGAGATTGGGAGGGGGGTGTAGGGGGGTTACAGAGATAGGGAGGGGGGTGTAGGGGGGTTACAGAGATAGGGAGGGGGTGTAGGGGGGTTACAGAGATAGGGAGGGGGTGTAGGGGGTTACCCAGAGATGGGGAGGGAGTGTAAGGGGTTACAGGGATAGGGAGGGGGTGTTGGGGAGTTACAGAGATAGGGAGGGGGTGTAGGGGGGTTACAGAGATAGGGAGGGGGGTGTAGGGGGGTTACAGAGATAGGGAGGGGGTGTAGGGGGCTTACAGAGATAGGGAGGGGGTGTAGGGGGTTACAGAGATAGGGAGGGGGTGTAGGGGGTTACAAGGATAGGGAGGGGGGTGTAGGGGGTTACAGGGATAGGGAGGGGGTGTAGGGGGTTACAGAGATAGGGAGGGGGTGTAGGGGGGTTACAGAGATAGGGAGGGGGTGTAGGGGGTTACAGAGATAGGGAGGGGGTGTAGGGGGTTACAAGGATAGGGAGGGGGGTGTAGGGGGTTACAGGGATAGGGAGGGGGTGTAGGGCGATACAGGGATAGGGAAGGGGGGTGTAGGGGGGTTACAGAGATAGGGAGGGGTGTGTAGGGGGTTACAGAGATAGGGAGGGGTGTGTAGGGGGTTACAGAGATAGGGAGGGGGTGTAGGGGGTTACAGAGATAGGGAGGGGGTGTAGGGGGTTACAGAGATAGGGAGGGGTGTGTAGGGGGTTACAGAGATAGGGAGGGGTGTGTAGGGGGTTACAGAGATAGGGAGGGGTGTGTAGGGGGTTACAGAGATAGGGAGGGGGTGTAGGGGGTTACAGAGATAGGGAGGGGGTGTAGGGGGTTACAGAGATAGGGAAGGGGGGTGTAGGGGGTTACAGGGATAGGGAGGGGGTGTAGGGGGTTACAGAGATAGGGAAGGGGGGTGTAGGGGGTTACAGGGATAGGGAGGGGTGTGTAGGGGGTTACAGAGATAGGGAGGGGGTGTAGGGGGTTACAGAGATAGGGAAGGGGGGTGTAGGGGGTTACAGGGATAGGGAGGGGGTGTAGGGGGGTTACAGAGATAGGGAGGGGGTGTAGGGGGTTACAGAGATAGGGAGGGGGTGTAGGGGGGTTACAGGGATAGGGAGGGGGTGTAGGGGGGTTACAGGGATAGGGAGGGGGTGTAGGGGGTTACAGAGGTTGGGGGTGTAGGGGGGTTACAGAGATAGGGAGGGGGTGTCGGGGGTTACAGAAATAGGGAGGGGGTGTAGGGGGTTACAGGGATAGGGAGGGGGTGTAGTGGGGTTACAGAGATAGGGAGGGGGGTGTAGGGGGTTACAGAGACAGGGAGAGGGTGTAGGGGGGTTACAGGGATAGGGAGGGGGTGTAGGGGGGTTACAGGGATAGGGAGGGGGTGTAGGGGGGTTACAGGGATAGGGAGGGGGTGTAGGGGGTTACAGAGGTTGGGGGTGTAGGGGGGTTACAGAGATAGGGAGGGGGTGTCGGGGGTTACAGAAATAGGGAGGGGGTGTAGGGGGTTACAGGGATAGGGAGGGGGTGTAGTGGGTTACAGATATAGGGAGGGGGTGTAGGGGGGTTACAGAGATAGGGAGGGGGTGTAGTGGGGTTACAGAGATAGGGAGGGGGTGTAGGGGCCGGAGGGGGTTACAGAGATAGGAAGGGGGTGTAGGGGAGTTACAGAGATAGGGAGGGGGTGTCAGGGGGTTACCGAGTTCGGGAGGGGGTGCAGGGGGGTTACAGAGATAGGGAGGGGGTATAGGGGGTTACAGAGATGGGGGGTGTCAGGGGTTACAGAGATAGGGAGGGGGTGTAGGGGGTTCCAGAGATAGGGAGGGGGTGTAGGGAGGTTACAGAGATAGGGAGAGGGTGTAGGCGGTGACAGAGATAGGGAAGGGGGTGTAGGGGGTTACAGAGATAGGGAGGGGGTGTAGGGGGTTACAGAGATAGGGAGGGGGGTGTAGGGGGTGACAGAGATAGGGAGGGGGTGTTGGGGGTGACAGAGATAGGGAGGGGCGTGTAGGGGGATTACAGTGATAGGGAGGGGGTGTAGGGGGGTTACAGAGATAGGGAGGAGGTGTAGGGGGTTACAGAGATAGGGAGGGGGTGTAGGGGGTTACAGGGATAGGGAGGGGGTGTAGGGGGTTACAGAGATAGGGAGGGGGTGTAGTGGGGTTACAGAGATAGGGAGGTGGTGTAGGGGGGGTTACAGAGATAGGGAGGGGGGTGTAGGGGGTTACAGATACAGGGAGGAGGTGTAGGGGGTTCCCCAGAGATGGGGAGGGAGTGTAGGGGGTTACCCAGAGATAGGGAGGGGGTGTAGGGGGGTTACAGGGATAGGGAGGGGGTGTAGGGGGTTACAGAGATAGGGAGGGGGTGTAGGGGGTTACAGATAAAGGGAGGGGGTGTAGGGGGTTACCCAGAGATGGGGAGGGGGTGTAGGGGGTTACCCAGAGATGGGGAGGGGGTGTAGGGGGTTACCCAGAGATAGGGAGGGAGTGTAGGGGGTTACCCAGAGATAGGGAGGGGGTGTAGGGGGGTTACAGGGATAGGGAGGGGGTGTAGGGGGGGTTACAGTGATAGGGAGGGGGTGTAGAGGGTTACAGAGATAGGGAGGGTGTGGAGGGGGGTTACAGGGATAGGGAGGGGGTGTAGGGGGTTACAGGGATAGGGAGGGGGTGTCGGGGGTTACAGGGATAGGGAGGGGCTGTAGGGGGGTTACAGGGATAGGGATGGGGTGTAGGGGGTTACAGGGATAGGGAGGGGGGTGTAGGGGGTTACAGGGATAGGGAGGGGGTGTAGGGGGGTTACAGATAAAGGGAGGAGGTGTAGGGGGTTACAGAGATAGCGAGAGGGTGTAGGGGGGTTACAAGGATAGGGAGGGTATGTAGGGGGTTACAGAGATAGCGAGAGGGTGTAGGGGGTTACAGAGATAGGGAGGGGGTGTAGGGGGGTTACAGAGACAGGGATAGGGGTGTAGGGGGGTTACAGAGATAGGGAGGGGGTATAGAGGGGTTACAGAGATAGGGAGGGGCTGTAGGGGGGTTACAGGGATAGGGAGGGGGTGTGGGGGGTTACAGAGATAGGGAGGGGGTGTCGTGGGGTTACAGAGATAGGGAGGGGGTGTAGGGGGGTTACAGAGATAGGGAGGGGGTGTAGGGGGTTACAGAGATAGGGAGGGGCTGTAGGGGGGTTACAGGGATAGGGAGGGGGTGTGGGGGGTTACAGAGATAGGGAGGGGGTGTAGGGGGGTTACAGAGATAGGGAGGGGGTGTAGGGGGTTACAGAGATAGGGAGGGGGTGTAGGGGGGTTACAGAGATAGGGAGGGGGTGTAGGGGGTTACAGAGATAGGGAGGGGGTGTCGGGGGTTACAGAAATAGGGAGGGGTTGTAGGGGGTTACAGGGATAGGGAGGGGGTGTAGGGGGGTTACAGAGATAGGGAGGGGATGTAGGGGCCGGAGGGGACTACAGGGATAGGGAGGGCGTGTAGGGGGGTTACAGAGATAGGGAGGGGGTGTAGGGGGTTACAGAGATAGGAAGGGGGTGTAGGTGGGTTACAGAGACAGGGAGGGGGTGGAGGGGGTTATAGAGATAGGGAGGGGGTGTAGGGGGTTACCGAGATAGGGAGGGGGTGTAGGGGGTTACAGGGATAGGGAGGGGGTGTAGGGGGGTTACAGAGATAGGGAGGGGGTGTAGGGGCCGGAGGGGGTTACAGAGATAGGGAGGGGGTGTCAGGGGGTTACCGAGTTCGGGAGGGGGTGCAGAGGGGTTACAGATATAGGGAGGGGGTGTAGGGGGTTACCGAGATAGGGAGGGGGTATAGGGGGTTACAGAGATGGGGGGTGTCGGGGGTTACAGAGATAGGGAGGGGGTGTAGGGGGTTCCAGAGATAGGGAGGGGGTGTAGGGAGGTTACAGAGATAGGGAGAGGGTGTAGGGGCCCCGGGGGGGTTACAGAGATAGGGAGGGGGTGTTGGGGGTGACAGAGATAGGGAGGGGGGTGTAGGGGGATTACAGTGTTAGGGAGGGGGGTGTAGGGGGTGACAGAGATAGGGAGGGGGTGTTGGGGGTGACAGAGATAGGGAGGGGCGTGTAGGGGGATTACAGTGATAGGGAGGGGGTGTAGGGGGTTACAGAGATAGGGAGGGGGTGTAGGGGGTTACAGGGATAGGGAGGGGGTGTAGGGGGTTACAGAGATAGGGAGGAGGTGTAGGGGGTTACAGAGATAGGGAGGGGGTGTAGGGGGTTACAGGGATAGGGAGGGGGTGTAGGGGGTTACAGAGATAGGGAGGGGGTGTAGGGGGGTTACAGAGATAGGGAGGGGGGTGTAGGGGGTTACAGATAAAGGGAGGGGGTGTAGGGGGTTACCCAGAGATGGGGAGGGAGTGTAGGGGGTTACAGGGATAGGGAGGTGGTGTAGGGGGGTTACAGAGATAGGGAGGGGGGTGTAGGGGGTTACAGATACAGGGAGGAGGTGTAGGGGGTTCCCCAGAGATGGGGAGGGAGTGTAGGGGGTTACCCAGAGATAGGGAGGGGGTGTAGGGGGGTTACAGGGATAGGGAGGGGGTATAGGGGGTTACAGAGATAGGGAGGGGGTGTAGGGGGTTACAGATAAAGGGAGGGGGTGTAGGGGGTTACCCAGAGATGGGGAGGGGGTGTAGGGGGTTACCCAGAGATAGGGAGGGAGTGTAGGGGGGTTACAGGGATAGGGAGGGGGTGTAGGGGGTTACAGAGATAGGAAGGGGGTGTAGGTGGGTTACAGAGACAGGGAGGGGGTGGAGGGGGTTACAGAGATAGGGAGGGGGTGTAGGGGGTTACCGAGATAGGGAGGGGGTGTAGGGGGTTACAGGGATAGGGAGGGGGTGTAGGGGGGTTACAGAGATAGGGAGGGGGTGTAGGGGCCGGAGGGGGGTTACAGAGATAGGGAGGGGGGGTGTAGAGGGGTTACAGGGATAGGGAGGGGGTGTAGGGGAGTTACAGAGATAGGGAGGGGGTGTCAGGGGGTTACCAAGTTCGGGAGGGGGTGCAGGGTGGTTACAGATATAGGGAGGGGGTGTAGGGGGTTACAGAGATAGGGAGGGGGTGTAGGGTGGTTACAGGGATAGGGAGGGGGGTGTAGGGGGTTACAGAGATAGCGAGAGGGTGTAGGGGGTTACAGAGATAGGGAGGGGGTGTAGGGGGGTTACAGAGACAGGGATAGGGGTGTAGGGGGGTTACAGAGATAGGGAGGGGGTATAGAGGGGTTACAGAGATAGGGAGGGGCTGTAGGGGGGTTACAGGGATAGGGAGGGGGTGTGGGGGGTTACAGAGATAGGGAGGGGGTGTCGTGGGGTTACAGAGATAGGGAGGGGGTGTAGGGGGGTTACAGAGATAGGGAGGGGGTGTAGGGGGTTACAGAGATAGGGAGGGGCTGTAGGGGGGTTACAGGGATAGGGAGGGGGTGTGGGGGGTTACAGAGATAGGGAGGGGGTGTAGGGGGGTTACAGAGATAGGGAGGGGGTGTAGGGGGTTACAGAGATAGGGAGGGGGTGTAGGGGGGTTACAGAGATAGGGAGGGGGTGTAGGGGGTTACAGAGATAGGGAGGGGGGTGTCGGGGGGTTACAGAAATAGGGAGGGGTTGTAGGGGGTTACAGGGATAGGGAGGGGGTGTAGGGGGGTTACAGAGATAGGGAGGGGATGTAGGGGCCGGAGGGGACTACAGGGATAGGGAGGGCGTGTAGGGGGGTTACAGAGATAGGGAGGGGGTGTAGGGGGTTACAGAGATAGGAAGGGGGTGTAGGTGGGTTACAGAGACAGGGAGGGGGTGGAGGGGGTTATAGAGATAGGGAGGGGGTGTAGGGGGTTACCGAGATAGGGAGGGGGTGTAGGGGGTTACAGGGATAGGGAGGGGGTGTAGGGGGGTTACAGAGATAGGGAGGGGGTGTAGGGGCCGGAGGGGGTTACAGAGATAGGGAGGGGGTGTCAGGGGGTTACCGAGTTCGGGAGGGGGTGCAGAGGGGTTACAGATATAGGGAGGGGGTGTAGGGGGTTACCGAGATAGGGAGGGGGTATAGGGGGTTACAGAGATGGGGGGTGTCGGGGGTTACAGAGATAGGGAGGGGGTGTAGGGGGTTCCAGAGATAGGGAGGGGGTGTAGGGAGGTTACAGAGATAGGGAGAGGGTGTAGGGGCCCCGGGGGGGTTACAGAGATAGGGAGGGGGTGTTGGGGGTGACAGAGATAGGGAGGGGGGTGTAGGGGGATTACAGTGTTAGGGAGGGGGGTGTAGGGGGTGACAGAGATAGGGAGGGGGTGTTGGGGGTGACAGAGATAGGGAGGGGCGTGTAGGGGGATTACAGTGATAGGGAGGGGGTGTAGGGGGTTACAGAGATAGGGAGGGGGTGTAGGGGGTTACAGGGATAGGGAGGGGGTGTAGGGGGTTACAGAGATAGGGAGGAGGTGTAGGGGGTTACAGAGATAGGGAGGGGGTGTAGGGGGTTACAGGGATAGGGAGGGGGTGTAGGGGGTTACAGAGATAGGGAGGGGGTGTAGGGGGGTTACAGAGATAGGGAGGGGGGTGTAGGGGGTTACAGATAAAGGGAGGGGGTGTAGGGGGGTTACCCAGAGATGGGGAGGGAGTGTAGGGGGTTACAGGGATAGGGAGGTGGTGTAGGGGGGTTACAGAGATAGGGAGGGGGGTGTAGGGGGTTACAGATACAGGGAGGAGGTGTAGGGGGTTCCCCAGAGATGGGGAGGGAGTGTAGGGGGTTACCCAGAGATAGGGAGGGGGTGTAGGGGGGTTACAGGGATAGGGAGGGGGTATAGGGGGTTACAGAGATAGGGAGGGGGTGTAGGGGGTTACAGATAAAGGGAGGGGGTGTAGGGGGTACCCAGAGATGGGGAGGGGGGTGTAGGGGGTTACCCAGAGATAGGGAGGGAGTGTAGGGGGGTTACAGGGATAGGAGGGGGGTGTAGGGGTTACAGAGATAGGAAGGGGGTGTAGGTGGGTTACAGAGACAGGGAGGGGGTGGAGGGGGTTACAGAGATAGGGAGGGGGTGTAGGGGGTTACCGAGATAGGGAGGGGGGTGTAGGGGGTTACAGGGATAGGGAGGGGGTGTAGGGGGGTTACAGAGATAGGGGAGGGGGTGTAGGGGCCGGAGGGGGTTACAGAGATAGGGAGGGGGGGTGTAGAGGGGTTACAGGGATAGGGAGGGGGTGTAGGGGAGTTACAGAGATAGGGAGGGGGTGTCAGGGGGTTACCAAGTTCGGGAGGGGGTGCAGGGTGGTTACAGATATAGGGAGGGGGTGTAGGGGGTTACAGAGATAGGGAGGGGGTGTAGGGTGGTTACAGGGATAGGGAGGGGGGTGTAGGGGGTTACAGAGATAGGGAGGGGGTGTAGGGGGTTACAGAGATAGGGAGGGGGTGGAGGGGGTTCCAGAGATAGGGAGGGGGTGTAGGGAGGTTACAGAGATCGGGAGAGGGTGTAGGGGCCGGGAGGGTTACAGAGATAGGGAGGGGGGTGTTGGGGGGTGACAGAGATAGGGAGGGGGGTGTAGGGGGATTATAGTGTTAGGAGGGGGGTGTAGGGGGTGACAGAGATAGGGAGGGGCGTGTAGGGGATTACAGTGATTGGGAGGGGGTATAGGGGGGTTACAGAGATAGGGAGGAGGTGTAGGGGGTTACAGAGATAGGGAGGGGGTGTAGGGGGTTACAGAGATAGGGAGGGGGGTGTAGGGGGGTTACAGAGATAGGGAGGGGGGTGTAGGGGGTTACAGAGATAGGGAGGGGGTGTAGGGGGTTACAGGGATAGGGAGGGGGTGTAGGGGGTTACAGATAAAGGGAGGAGGTGTAGGGGGTTACCCAGAGATGGGGAGGGGGTGTAGGGGGGTTACAGGGATAGGGAGGGGGTGTAGGGGGATTACAGGGATAGGGAGGGGGTGTAGGGGGTTACCCAGAGATGGGGAGGGAGTGTAGGGGGGTTACAGGGATAGGGAGGGGGTGTAGGGGGTTACCCAGAGATAGGGAGGGAGTGTAGGGGGGTTACAGGGATAGGGAGGGGGTGTAGGGGGTTACAGATAAAGGGAGGGGGGTGTAGGGGGTTACCAGAGATGGGGAGGGAGTGTAGGGGGTTACAGGGATAGGGAGGTGGTGTAGGGGGGGTTACAGAGATAGGGAGGGGGTTATAGAGGGGTTACAGAAATAGGGAGGAGCTGTAGGGGGGTTACAGGGATAGGGAGGGGGTGTGGGGGGTTACAGAGATAGGGAGGGGGTGTAGGGGGGTTACAGAGATAGGGAGGGGGTGTAGGGGGTTACAGAGATAGGGAGGGGGTGTCGGGGGGTTACAGAGATAGGGAGGTGGTGTAGGGGGGTTACAGAGATAGGGAGGGGGTGTAGGGGGTTACAGAGATAGGGAGGGGGTGTCGGGGGTTACAGAAATAGGGAGGGGTTGTAGGGGGTTACAGGGATAGGGAGGGGGTGTAGGGGGGTTACAGAGATAGGGAGGGGATGTAGGGGCCGGAGGGGACTACAGGGATAGGGAGGGCGTGTAGGGGGGTTACAGAGATAGGGAGGGGGTGTAGGGGGGTTACAGAGATAGGAAGGGGGTGTAGGTGGGTTACAGAGACAGGGAGGGGGTGGAGGGGGTTACAGAGATAGGGAGGGGGGTGTAGGGGGTTACCGAGACAGGGAGGGGGGTGTAGGGGGTTACAGGGATAGGGAGGGGGTGTAGGGGGGTTACAGGGATAGGGAGGGGGTGTAGGGAGTTACAGAGATAGGGAGGGGGTGTAGGGGCCGGAGGGGGTTACAGAGATAGGAAGGGGGTGTAGGGGAGTTACAGAGATAGGGAGGGGGTGTCAGGGGTTACCGAGTTCGGGAGGGGGTGCAGGGGGGTTACAGATATAGGAGGGGGTGTAGGGGGTTACCGAGATAGGGAGGGGGTATAGGGGGTTACAGAGATGGGGGGTGTCGGGGGTTACAGAGATAGGGAGGGGGTGTAGGGGGTTCCAGAGATAGGGAGGGGGTGTAGGGAGGTTACAGAGATAGGGAGAGGGTGTAGGGGCCCCCGGGGGGGTTACAGAGATAGGGAGGGGGTGTTGGGGGGTGACAGAGATAGGGAGGGGAGTGTAGGGGATTACAGTGTTAGGGAGGGGGGTGTAGGGGGTGACAGAGATAGGGAGGGGGTGTTGGGGGTGACAGAGATAGGGAGGGGCGTGTAGGGGGATTACAGTGATAGGGAGGGGGTGTAGGGGGTTTACAGAGATAGGGAGGGGATGTAGGGGGTTACAGGGATAGGGAGGGGGTGTAGGGGGTTACAGAGATAGGGAGGAGGTGTAGGGGGTTACAGAGATAGGGAGGGGGTGTAGGGGGTTACAGGGATAGGGAGGGGGTGTAGGGGGTTACAGAGATAGGGAGGGGGTGTAGGGGGGTTACAGAGATAGGGAGGGGGGTGTAGGGGGTTACAGATAAAGGGAGGGGGTGTAGGGGGTTACCCAGAGATGGGAGGGAGTGTAGGGGGTTACAGGGATAGGGAGGTGGTGTAGGGGGGGTTACAGAGATAGGGAGGGGGGTGTAGGGGGTTACAGATACAGGGAGGAGGTGTAGGGGGTTCCCCAGAGATGGGGAGGGAGTGTAGGGGGTTACCAGAGATAGGGAGGGGGTGTAGGTGGGTTACAGGGATAGGGAGGGGGTATAGGGGGTTACAGAGATAGGGAGGGGGTGTAGGGGGTTACAGATAAAGGGAGGGGGTTGTAGGGGGTTTACCCAGAGATGGGGAAGGGGTGTGTAGGGGGTTACCCAGAGATAGGGAGGGAGTGTAGGGGGGTACAGGATAGGGAGGGGGTGTAGGGGGGGTTACAGTGATAGGGAGGGGGTGTAGAGGGTTACAGATAGAGGGAGGGGGTGTAGGGGGTTACCAGAGATGGGAGGGAGTGTAGGGGGTTACCAGGGATAGGGAGGGTGTGGAGGGGGGTTACAGGGATAGGGAGGGGGCTGTAGGGGGGTTACAGGGATAGGGAGGGTGTGTAGGGGGGGTTACAGGGTTAGGGAGGGGGGTGTAGAGGGGTTACAGAGATAGGGAGGGGTGTAGGGGGGTTACAGAGACAGGGAGGGGGTGTAGGGGGGTTACAGAGATAGGGAGGGGGTGTAGGGGGTTTACAGGATAGGGAGGGGCTGTAGGGGGGTTACAGGGATAGGGAGGGGGTGTGGGGGGTTACAGAGATAGGGAGGGGTGTAGGGGGGTTACAGAGATAGGGAGGGGTGTAGGGGTTACAGAGATAGGGAGAGGGGGTGTCGGGGGGTTACAGGGATAGGGAGGGGGTGTAGGGGGTTACAGAGATAGGGAGGGGGTGTAGGGGGTTACAGAGATAGGGAGGGGGTGTAGGGGGGTTACAGAGATAGGGAGGGGGTGTAGGGGGTTACAGAGATAGGAGGGGGTGTCAGGGGTTACAGAAATAGGGAGGGGTTGTAGGGGGTTACAGGGATAGGAGGGGGTGTAGGGGGGTTACAGAGATAGGGAGGGGATGTAGGGGCCGGAGGGGACTACAGGGATAGGGAGGGCGTGTAGGGGGGTTACAGAGATAGGGAGGGGTGTGTAGGGGGTTACAGAGATAGGAAGGGGTGTAGGTGGGTTACAGAGACAGGGAGGGGGTGGAGGGGGGTTACAGAGATAGGGAGGGGGTGTAGGGGGTTACCGAGATAGGGAGGGGGTGTAGGGGGTTACAGGGATAGGGAGGGGGTGTAGGGGGTTACAGAGATAGGGAGGGGGGTGTAGGGGGGTTACAGAGATAGGGAGGGGGTGTAGGGGCCGGAGGGGGTTACAGAGATAGGGAGGGGGGGTGTGTAGAGGGGTTACAGAGATAGGGAGGGGGTGTAGGGGAGTTACAGAGATAGGGAGGGGGGTGTCAGGGGGTTACCAGTTCGGGAGGGGGTGCAGGGTGGTTACAGATATAGGGAGGGGGTGTAGGGGGTTACAGAGATAGGGAGGGGGTGTAGGGTGGTTACAGGGATAGGGGAGGGGGGGTGTAGGGGGTTACAGAGATAGGGAGGGGGGTGTAGGGGGTTACAGAGATAGGGAGGGGGTGTAGGGGGTTTCCAGAGATAGGGAGGGGGTGTAGGGAGGTTACAGAGATCGGGAGAGAGGGTGTAGGGGGCCGGGGAGGGTTACAGAGATAGGGAGGGGGTGTTGGGGGTGACAGAGATAGGGAGGGGGTGCTGGTAGGGGGATTACAGTGTTAGGGAGGGGGGGTGTAGGGGGTGACAGAGATAGGGAGGGGCGTGTAGGGGGATTACAGTGATAGGGAGGGGGTATAGGGGGGTTACAGAGATAGGAGGAGGTGTAGGGGGTTACAGAGATAGGGAGGGGGTGTAGGGGGTTACAGAGATAGGGAGGGGGTGTAGGGGGGTTACAGAGATAGGGAGGGGTGTAGGGGGTTACAGAGATAGGGAGGGGGTGTAGGGGGGTTACAGAGATAGGGAGGGGGGTGTAGGGGGTTACAGAGATAGGGAGGGGGTGTAGGGGGTTACAGGGATAGGGAGGGGGTGTAGGGGGTTACAGATAAAGGGAGGAGGTGTAGGGGGTTACCCAGAGATGGGAGGGGGGTGTAGGGGGGTTACAGGGATAGGGAGGGGGTGTAGGGGGATTACAGGGATAGGGAGGGGGTGTAGGGGGGTTACAGAGATAGGGAGGGGGTGTAGGGGGGTTACAGAGATAGGGAGGGGATGTAGGGGGTTACACAGATAGGGAGGGGTGTAGGGGAGTTACAGGGATAGGGAGGGGGTGTAGGGGGTTACAGATAAAGGGAGGGGGGTGTAGGGGGTTACCCAGAGATAGGGAGGGGGTGTAGGGGGTTACCCAGATAAAGGGAGGGGGTGTAGGGGGTTACCCAGAGATGGGGAGGGGGTGTAGGGGAGTTACAGAGATAGGGAGGGGGTGTAGGGGGGTTACAGAGATAGGGAGGGGGGTGTGGGGGGGTTATAGAGATAGGGAAGGGGGTGTAGGGGGGGTTACAGAGATAGGGAGGGTGTGTAGGGGGGTTACAGAGATAGGGAGGGTGTGTAGGGGGGTTACAGAGATAGGGAGGGGGGGTTGTAGGGGAGTTACAGAGATAGGGAGGGGGTGTAGGGGGGTTACAGAGATAGGGAGGGTGTGTAGGGGGTTACAGAGATAGGGAGGGGGTGTAGGGGAGTTTACAGAGATAGGAGGGGGTGTAGGGGAGTTACAGAGATAGGGAGGGGGTGTAGGGGGGTTACAGAGATAGGGAGGGGTGTGATGGATATTCTCCGGAGCTCCGGCTAAATGGGACCCCGGAGTGGGGAGGTTTGCAGGATCGTTTCCGCGGGACGGGATGGGGCCTGGCGGTTGGAGAGCTCCTGTTTCTCGGTGTGTCCCCTCCCCTTGTAAACGTTCCCCGTCCTTCCAGGGAGATGGAAGAGCTGCTATCCTCTGCTGCCGCTCAGGGAATGTCCGCGGCCCGGGACCTGCTGGAACAGCTGCGCGGGAATTCCGAAACGCTCCTGAGTCCCCAAGGCCTTTCCCGACGGATCCCGACGGATCCCTGTGCGCGCTGCTGGTCCCCTCTTCGTGTGTCTCCAGCCTCCATCGGCGTCTGTCCCACCCGTCCACATTCGGCCTTGCCCTTCCTCATCTCCGGTTCTGCCCAAGCCCTCATCCCGACCTGACGCGACAGACCTTCGGCCCCCACCCCGTCCATGCTGACCCAGATATCCCTGACCCGACCCAGTCCCCCCGTTTGCCAGCACTCGGCCCCTCTCCCTCTCAAACCCCCTCCCCGTCCACCTTTTCAGTGTTGGCGTTGCCCCAGCCCCCACCCCTTCCTCTGGCGGCTCGTCCCACACTCGCACCACCCTCTGGTGGGAGGGGGGGAAGAAGTTGCCCCTCAGCTCCCTTTGACCTCTCACCCTAAACCTATGCCCCTCTCGTTCTGGTCTCTTCCCCCCACCCTGAGGTGGAGGGGTCAGGGGGAAACGACCTCGTCTATTCCCCCTATCCACGTCTCTCCTGTTTTTACAACCTGAGATACAGCCAGCAAATGGACGCCATTTCTAAGATACCACGCAAGGACTGAAGGGGTCTGTACATCCCTGTGACTCGAAGTGTTAAAATAAAACTCCAGATTGGACAAACTCGAAGGAACCATGTCTCCAATAGACATGACTCACGATCACTACTTTCTATAGACTGAGACAACGGTGGAAACACTTTGACTGGGACAACACACCCATCCTAGGACAGGCACGAGAATTCCTAAAGGCCTGGCATCCAACAGGAACTCCATCAATAAACACATGGACTTAGACCCCGTCTCCCTTCCCTTGGAGAGAAGAACTCGAAATGACATTTAGAAACCTCGGCCGATAAATACCGGCAGGACATACCAAAGGCACTTCACCGGAGACTCTCACTGACCACGTTCCCTAGTATGGGGGCGAAATGTCTGAAAATGAGCCCTCCAGCTCAGCGAGCTAACCTACTTACTTACAAACCTCTACAAGGTCACCCCCTCAGCCTCCGACGCTCCAGGGAAAACAGCCCCAGCCTGTTCAGCCTCTCCCTGTAGCTCAAACCCTCCAACCCTTGTAAATCTTTTCTGAGCCCTTTCAATTTAATCTCATCCTTCTACAACAGGAAGACCGGAACTGTACGCGGTATTCCAAAAGGAATCTCATCCACGTCCTCTACAACCACAACGTGACCCTCCCAACTCCTGTACTCAATACTCTGACCAATAAAGGGAAGCATACCAAACGCTGCCTTCACTATCCTATCGACCTGCGACTCCACTTTCAAGGAGCTATGAACCTGCAACTCAAGGTTTCTTTGTTGTAGGCCTCGTATCTGAGGAAGGGTGTGCTGGCATTGGAGGGGGGGTCCAGAGGAGATTTACAGACAATAACCCCTGGGGAAGAGGGGAATGTCATCGGAGGAATGGTTGAGGACTATGGGTGCGTACTCAACGAGAGTTTCAAAGAATGAAAGGGGGAATCTGACTGAAACTCTGAGAATACTGAGGTAGAATGGAGTGTGGAGAAGATGTTTCCACCAGGGGGATCAGGTGGGCCAATGAGGGGAAGATGGAGTTTAATTTCCATCAATGCGAGGGGCTGCATTTTGGAAAGGCAGATCTTAGCAGGACTTAGACACTTAATAGTAAGGTCCTGAACAAGGAGACCTTGGAGTTGTAGGTTCATAGCTCCTTGAAAGTGAGATGCAGGTCGATAGGATAGTGAAGGCAGCGTTTGGTATGCTTTCCTTTATTGGTCAGAGTATTGAGTACAGGGAGTTGGGAGGGTCATGTTGCTGCTGTACAGGACATTGGTTAGGGGCCACTGTTGGAATATTGCGTGTAATTCTGGTCTCCTTCTATCGGAAAGATGTAGTGAAACTTGAAAGGGTTCAGAAAAGATTTACAAGGATGTTGGAGGGTTTTGAGCTACAGGAGAGGCTGAACAGGCTGGGGCTGTTTTCCCTGGAGCGTCGGAGGCTGAGGGGTGACCTTATAGAGGTTTATAAAATCATGAGGGGCATGGATAGGATAAATAGACAAAGTCTTTTCCCCCCTGGGGTGGGGGGAGAGAGTCCAGAACTAGAGGGGTGTAGGTTTAGGGTGAGAGGGGAAAGATATAAAAGGGACCGAAGGGGCAATTTCTTTACGCTGAGGGTGGTGCGTGTGTGGAATGAGCTGCCAGAGGATGTGGTGGAGGCTGGTACAATGAATGGGAAGGGATGAGAGGACTGAGGCAGCAGGAAAGAGGCCATTCTGCCCCTCCACCCTTTTAAGGAGCTATGAGAGGGATATAGGCCAATGATGACAAATTGGAGTAGATTAGATGAGGATATCTGATTGGTTGGACCAAAGGGTCTGTTGCCAATCTGTACATCTCACTGATTCGATGACTTGTCAATTTCAAACACACACATCATTTACTGCATCCGCTGCACCCGATGTGGCCTCCTCTATATTGGGGAGACAGGCCGCCTACTTGCGGAACATTTCAGAGAACACCTCTGGGACACCCGGACCAACCAACCCAATCACCCCGTGGCTCAACACTTCAACTCCCCCTCCCACTCCACCAAGGACATGCAGGTCCTTGGACTCCTCCATCACCAGACCATGGCAACACGACGGTTGGAGGAAGAGCGCCTCATCTTCCGCCTAGGAACCCTCCAACCACAAGGATGAACTCAGATTTCTCCAGTTTCCTCATTTCCCCTCCCCCCCACCTTGTCTCAATCCCAACCCTCGAACTCAGCACCTCCTTCCTGACCTGCAATCTTCTTCTGACCTCTCCACCCCCACCCCCCACTCCAGCCTATCACCCTCACCTTAACCTCCTTCCACCTATCGCGTTCCCAACGCCCCTCCCCCCAAGTCCCTCCTCCCTACCTTTAACCTTAGCCCGCCTGGCACACCCTCCTCATTCCTGAGGAAGGGCTTATGCCCGAAACATCGATTCTCCTGCTCCTTGGATGCTGCCTGACCTGCTGCGCTTTCCAGCAACACATTTCAGCTCCGATCTCCAGCATCTGCAGTCCGTCCTCACTCTCTCCTAGAACGACCGCATCGGGTCAAGCTACAGGGGGGAACGGTATCGGAGTCGATCCTGCTCGGCCGAGATGTTGCCACGGAACGAGGAACAGAGGCTGTGGGCTCCCCCAACACCCTGATCAAGTTTAAAAAAAAAGCAACATCTGGTCTGATTCCTTTTCCCCGCGTCTTGTGGATTTACTTTTGCAAATGTGTACTGTCCCAGCAAAAATAAAGATTCTGAGCTCGGCGAATCTTTGCCTTGCAGCTATCGGGCTGTAAACAGATCATCGTTATTCCCGATGTGTGCACGGGTCACGCAGAATCCCAGGTCGATCCCTGGAGGCAACTTCTGTGCTCACGTTCCCAATGGTGACCATCCGAGGCAGGGCTAAAGCAACTTCTATGATTTATCCGCGCTACTCCTCCACCCCTGATGGCTGCAGAACGTGGAATTCAGAACCACAAACCTCGCGCCTCTCAGTGAGATTCCCGAGATCTATATGGAAGCCTGTAACCTGATCTCAAAATGGTCTCCACTCACTTGGAATTAGCTTTGCAGCAAAGTACAAATTAGGGGAACCTTGTTTATTTTGTAACTGGAGTGTTGGATTTTCCCATGAGTCTACGCAGCTGTCTCTCCAAAATAACGTTGGAGGGTGGAGTGGCAGAATGGCCTCTTCCTGCTGCCTCAGTCCTCCCAGCCCTCGGTATCGGTATGTCCCAATCATGCTGTCCCTCATCCTTCTCAATCTCCTCATTCCTCCTTCTCACCGAATGTGAGACAGAGGTGGGAATGGGGAAGGTGAGGGAGGGAGTGGGGTGAATGGGGGGAATGGGGAAGGTGAGGGAAGGAGTGGGAGACAGAGAGGGGAATGGGAAGGTGAGGGAGGGAGTGTGAGACAGAGGGGGGAATGGGGAAGGTGAGGGAGGGAGTGGGGGACAGAGGGGGAATGGGGAAGGTGAGGGAGAGAGTGGGAGACAGAGGGGGGAATGGGGAAGGTGAGGATGGAGTGAGAGACAGAGGGGGAATGGGGAAGGTGAGGGAGAGAGTGGGAGACAGAGGGGGGAATGGGGAAGGTGAGGGAGGGAGTGGGGGACAGAGGGGGGAATGGGGAAGGTGAGGAGGGAGTGGGAGACAGAGGGGGGAATGGGGAAGGTGAGGGAGGGAGTGGGGGGAATGGGGAAGGTGAAGGAGGGAGTGGGGGACAGAGGGGGAATGGGGAAGGTGAGGGAGGGAGTGGGAGACAGAGGGGGGAATGGGGAAGGTGAGGGAGGAGTGGGAGACAGAGGGGGGAATGGGGAAGGAGAGGGAGGGAGTGGAGACAGAGGGGGGAATGGGAAGGAGAGGGAGGAGTGGGAGACAGAGGGGGGAATGGGGAAGGAGAGGGAGGGAGTGGGAGACAGAGGGGGGAATGGGGAAGGAGAGGGAGGGAGTGGAGACA